>NW_010972898.1:1880066-2128839 GCF_000737465.1 Haliaeetus leucocephalus
CCCGGGAACCTGTCCCCCCAGAGGCGGGTCCAGCCCCCAGCCGGGGAAGCTTCCAGCAGCTTCTAGCAGCAGCTGGCCCTGCCCACCCGACCCCACTACCGAAAAACCCCGCCACACAAACCCAAATCATTCCACCTCTCACCTCTGCAAATCCCATATTTAAAAATTATCACTAAATTCACAAACTTCACTCTCATCAACAACAACAAAAAACCTTCCCCATGACAAAATTAATGTAATCACTATCACAGTACCAAACAGAAGTGGACAATTTACACACAATCCACCCATCCTCCATCCACCACAATTACAACAACCAAAATTCCCAGGGGTATTCCACTAACATTGTTCAGTCCATGTTTTGCCTGTTACCTCTCCCAATTACTACCCTTATCTCAAATTATTCCACTTGCCCCAGTCAGCACCACAAAGGACTGTCATGTTTTAAGCCCAGCCAGCACCAAGGAGGCCACTTGCTCACTGCTCCCCCCCTCCCCGTCCCCTCCAGTGGGGTGGGGAGGAGAATCAGAAAGGAGGGAAAAAAAAAAAAAAAAGAAGGTGGAACCTCATGGGTTGAGATAAGGACAGTTTACTGGGACAACACAAGGAGAAAAGTTACAATAATAACAATAGTAGTACGATAAAAGAATGTGCAAAATGAGTGATGGACAATGCAATTGCTCACCACCCAGAACCTGGTACTCCACCACTTCCCCTGCTGTCATACCACCTCCACCCCCCAGCCCACTCCCCAGTTTATATACTGGGCATGACGTCACATGGTATGGAATACCCCTTTGGCCAGTTTGGGTCAGCTGTCCTGGCTGTGTTTCCTCCCAGCTTCCTGTGAAAATTAACTCTATCCCAGCGAAACCCAGGACACATTGTAAGAAAACTACATGTTTATCAATTTGTATAAACATAACAGTTTTGAAGACAGACAAGAACTATATAAAATGTTTTATCCTGAGTACTTATTTTGAATTTTTTGGAGAGGAGGAAATTGCATGTTTGTCGCATAAATGTGAAGCTTGTAAATTCATTACATCCATGGAAAGAAGCAGAAATCTGTTACCAACAGCAGTGTCCAATATTAATTCTCATTTGCTCAGCTTCTAGCTAATCTCCTAGGGTGTTTATCACCTAGAAACCAAATTTGTAAACAGTAATAGCCATTATAAAGCACTTCTCATCAAAGTTGTATTCACCTTCTGTTCCAAAAAGAAGGCATTTTCCAGCTGACCACCAGAACTAAATCATATATTCTCCCAGTTTTTCAAATACCCACAGTTCAGTTCTGTAAACCCTTGGTCTCTGCTGTTAGTTTTCTACATAAAGATGTGCAGTACTTAGGCAGCATAACACATTTAATAGCAGTGTGGTATTCTTGCTTCTCCTTCTCTCTTTCTTCTCTAGGTCATACAAACTCTGTAAATTAACTACTTCATTATTGATAAAACATGTTGAAGCAAGGTCTTGCCCTGCCCTTCATGAGAGAAAAATTTGGAGACACACCAGAGAAATATTTCCCTATTTGGGAATCAAATGCATCAAAATCTTTGCACTCCCTCAAGATTATGAAACACTAGCACAGTTAGAGATGAAAGTCTTTCCAAAGGGAACAGAAACATTATAAGGTTTTAGTCGTGCTTTTTTGTTCATCAGTCAAAAATTCTGAATCAAACATAGGGGAAATTTGACACTGGTTTTCCCATCTGAAATGTGCTCTGTATTTGTTAAGACACAGTGTCTTCCTACTAAGATATCATTCTTTGCATTCTCATAGTTCAAATACTACTGTAGATTGGGGAGTTCCTAGCTTCCAATTCAAAAGAGTAGGATATTTACATAATCTAACAAGCTTCAGTTGTTCTCTAGCTAATAAGCTACAGGCATGCCTCTTTTCCTTTGAATTAGTGAATATTTAATATATTTGGGAACCCTTTGAATTTTAGGGACCTATATTCTTATTTGTTTTTGACCTTTCTTCTTCACTGGTAAACAACTACTTTTATTGCTGATTTTATATTTTCATTGATCCTTGTCCCATATCCCATTCAGAAGAATTTATTAAATAACAAATACAAAATAAATACAGGTATGTATTTGCAAAGCCAAAGCAAGTCTGTCTAGAAACTAAAATTAAAGAGGGAAGAACAGTTTCTAAGGAAAATATCTAATAAGGTAACAAACACAGTGATATCCTCAAGTGCCAGACTATGATAACTGTCATTACTAAAACTATCTAGAGCTTTCATGTTCTAGTGAAGAAAAGATTCTTGCCTTTCTACTTTCCATTAATAACAGTAAATATTTGTTGGTTTTTTTTGTTTTGTTTTTGTTGTTGTTTTTTAGAACTCCTGTTCAATAGAAAGTTGGCTGGACTGTGCATTATAAAGAACATTCTTATTTCTGGCTTTGGTTATTTTGCATAGAGTCATTGCTGCTGTGAAGTAATTCTTAAGCCAGATTTCCCTAACATATATTTGCTCTTGTTCAGTAAAAACTTTTCATAGGAAGAATTTTGAAGACTTGGTAATGATAGAGGCATACAGGACTGTTGAACTGGTTCAATTTCCATAATCCCTGGTAAAGGGAGTTTTGGTCCTAGCTCAGGCCTGACTTGGAGGAGTATCAAGACAGATAAGAATTACCTGGGTTTCGATCTTTTTCATTGTACCACATTTTCATCACCTAATACCACAGGTTTCATTAATATCCTATATATATACAGCACACATACATACACAAAATTTCCTCCTCCTGCAGCCCTTTATTTCCATGATCCCTTTATCATACCATATTCACCACTAGCATTTGCTGTGACTCAAAATGATGAACTAAGGAAGCCAGCATGATATTTGTGCAAGTGAAAAAGTGATTCCTGGAATGTCCTTAATTGCAATGAAATAAACAAAGCCCTTTAAAGTTCATACCAGAATTTGAACTAACATATAGAAGCGAACCTCTTTTATGCAAACGCAACCTACATTAAAATATGAAGCTCTGCGTAAAGGTGAACTGCTGACTCTGCATTATTTGGCATAAAAAAAAAATAAAAAAAGAAAAAAAGGATAGCAATAATTGAACCCAGAGTTTATTATTATTGTAGAATGAAGCATATACAGTATGTATTCTAAACTACAGTGATGCAGATCATTCAGCAGATGTCTGGATCTCAATCCACCAAGCATTTGAACTACTTTTCTAAGCCATTTCCCTTAGTGAAAAGTAGATTAAAGATTCTAATTCCTCTCACAATGACTCTACACAGTGAAGTGATGACATTAAATATATTTTTGAGCTAATTTTCTAACTGTTTATTTTCATGATATCTGTGTCTGTCTATCATGTGCTAATCTGTTTTTTTACGTAAAATGTAAATGAGAATCCAAAGCTTCAACATTTGGTAAAGCCACAATGTTTTATGCTTTCTGATCTCCCTAACTGATTTTGGAATTACCCATTCTTATGTGTGAATATTTCCAGATATATGCCAACTGTACCAGGCATAAATGAAGTGCAAATCGTGTGCATTTTAGATTAAAAGAACTCATAAATAAATCATCTGCACACTTGCAGTATCTCTCACTTCCCTAATGAAAGAACTCCAGGACACAGACACAACTGATCATAGCCTTGTTTGATAGCTTTCTAGCTTATTCTATCGGTCAGAATGTCTGGTATTAGAGAGTTTAAGGAGTTCAAGGCCAGAACCGACAAAAAACAGTGTTCAATTTTACTTCATATATATCTCAGTCAATTAGGTTTCACAAAAGAGACTTTTAGCTGGTCTAAAACATTTTAATAGCCAAGAGACTTTTCTCTGTGCCTCATGTGAGAAGAGACCAGTAAATCATGATGCCCAACAGTCCTGCAGTGGCAGAGAACTTATTGGGTGAAGTACACCAAAATGGTAGTAGGCAGCAAATGGCATCCCATGAAGCAAAAAAAATAGTATTTCTGCACTCCCAGAAGAGTCTCTTAGGGGCATTCCCTCCACTGTAAACTTCAGTGGACACACAAAGCCTTAATAAAGGATTACACTCATCCCATCTTCTCCAGTTTAGAATCATTATAAAATACTTCTGCTTATAAATCAAACAGGTGAACAGAGGGTTTAACAAGTAAGTTATGAACACTCTGTTAAGTGAATACATATTAGAATTAACCCAATAATGGTAAAACCCAGTAAAAGTCTATTCAAGTGTCAAAAACTTGATACAGACTAAGGGTATTTAAAGCCTATAAAGTTCAGCAGTAGATGTGCAAATAATACCAGGAGTAGACCATTGCCGTTTGTTGCTCTATAGCCTTCACCAAGATTTCTTTTTCTTTCTGTGTCTGGTCTGTGGTAAAAAGGCTCAGGAACATTTAAATTATGTTCTAGTTAGAGAAATGTCAGTTATTTAAGAGTCTTGGACTATTTCTAAATTTTTTCCCCTATCTTATCTAAATTTACTTTATCTAAGAGTAAGATTAAGTTAAAGCATAGAACTATGTTTTTCAGCCAGTGAAGATCTCAGTGGTACCATATGTAACTCGAATGATTTAAAAGTAATTGACCCTTAAAGGTGGTGTAAAATCAGCATCTAATCTTCCTGTTCCTCAGAAAACAAAATATCATGCCAAACAATAAGAATAAATAATTTGTTTTGCACATAAAAGTTATTTGCAATTATTAACTCTATAGATACAATAATTAACTCCATAGATTTTACTTGCTTTTTTATCACATGCTGAATTTTTCCTAATTCATTTTTAGAATATAGTTAATAGGTACAATACTAATTATCATAAGGCAAATCAGGGCAGCGGTTTAAGATATCAAAACACAAATATATTTCTGCTCTACAAACAATTCTACCATTCAGGAATTTCCATGTGGTATTTGTTGGTGTAGAATGGACTTTGTGCAATTATAATTACCACTACACTGCATTTACCATGAACAAAAATCAGTCAGTTCACAAATTAGCAAATCTTACTGAATGCTTCATTCCCTCTGTCCTTCTTCTCACCATGTTCTGCTACTCTGTAACATTGTGTCTCAAATCTACACGAAAATTATAATAAAATCAAAGGGAAAGTAAAACTTTCTTGCTGCTAATGTAGCAAATCCTACCATAAAAAATAGATTTTTACAGTGAAATCTATGACTGTAAGCAATTCCCCGAGCAAACAGAAATTCATCTTTTTCCTTAAGAGAAGTGAACTTTGAATAAAAAGGGTTGAGGACTGATGCTAAATAAAAAGCAATGTCATAAAGTTTAAAGCATATTGATGAAAAAATGTTTATATTTGAGCAGTATGGTACAGTAAATGAACCTCAACTTAAATGTTTAAAACATCACAACTAGAAATACCAACCTTAATTAAAATCTATATACATAATTACAGCTAAACAAACGTGAGGCACTGTGGTGTTATTGAACTGTTTATATACATGAAGAAAAAAATCATATTTTTAATGTCAAAGCTTACCTGTAAAAGTTAAGTAAATCAAAATAACCACACTATGCACAATGCAGAACCTTTGGTACATACAATGTAATCCAGGTTCCTTGCTGGTGGTAGCTACTGCATGGGATTCAATAGTTGCATTGTCATAAAACTGTGAAGAATGTGGTCAACAGTTAACATTTGGTGGAGAAACTCATTTACATTAGCTCACAATTTTGCGATGGACAAAGTTGTTAAAAAGTTAGGGCTCACTAATGGAAATAAAATATTGTTTCATTGCAGGAGTTCAAAGAAAAGCCACCGACCAAACAAAAAGTTGTGAAACTACTTAAGCTTTAGGCTGTGGAGCACTGTACGAAGACTGGAGCCATTTTTGACATATACCAAATAGTTGTCCTTTCTTGTTCAAGTATGAAGTATTTCTGTGGAGTAGGAATTTTCTCATCTTCTGTGTATTGCATTGTTTCAATAAAAATTTTTACAGTATAATGTAGCACTAGATGCTCAGGAACAGTGAGGAAGTTTTTATTAAAACCACACAGTGCAATGATTCATAAAGTTCAGCGTGCTGCATAGATATTTATTCATGAAAAAGCCATTATCTTTATGAGAAAACTTATAATTGCTAGGTTGAAGAAATTATAATTTCTTTATTATACCAAACAAAATACATTTTTCATTATAGTACTACTTAATTGGTTGCTTTGACTGTATTTCATTTCTTACAGTCTGAATATACAGATACAATTCAAATAACTATCCAAAATTTTTCTTACATAACTTCATTGCTGAATGTAGTAAATAAACTAGAATTTTATAGCAACAGGCTTTTGTGTAGCATGTCAGCTTCTTCTTTAGAAAATAAGCATCATACTTCATACTCTTGGAGTAGTCCTATCTTTGTTTCTGCCTCAGTCAGAGTCCTTAAGTGAAAAAGTGCAAAATCTTGTCTGTATCTATAGTTATAGCAAAAAAAAAATCTAAAAATATCTATATTTTTTAATTAACATTTAACTTGAGAAGAGAGTTGTTTTCTGTCTACTAAAAGCTGTTCACTGACACCCAATTTTTATGAGTGTCTAAGGTGATGTCAAGAATTTAGAAGTGGATGCAATAATATAGTTATCATAAGTATATATTAGTATGTTATGCTATGATTTTATGATTTGAAAAATATACATTATTGATCTTTAACAGTTAAACAAAAGAAATCCCAGAATAATTTCAGAATTTACTATAGTAGTTTCTCTAGAGATCAATCTGTATATTTTCTGTGGAACTGTCAAGCTTCCCTGAGGTGTAACATCATTCAGAGCTGTATTGCTAACATTAAGTCAACTATGGACATTGATTTTTTGTAACCTATATAATATAATAATGCAATAATGAATGTTTCTGAAATTAGTCATGGAAAAAAATAGTTACACAAATGTTTATCTAATCAACTTAAAAAATCAAGACATGATTAAAAGTGGATGAATGACAGATAGCCATTCTGACAGAGATACAGGTGTTAGGGAATGACAGATGTTACAAAGTCAGTGTCTGATTTTGTATGGAAGAAGAAATTTGGCTGAGTTGCGACAAAAATACTGAAATAGTACTTAAAATATAAAAGGAATTAAAATAATGAAGTTTGGGTTTTTTTTTTTTTTTTGGTTTTTTTTTTTCTTCCTGTCTCCACCACCTCAATTTAATGTAGACGTTTCCTGGAGAAAAGAAGATGTGAAAGCATTGAGAGATTTTGTCTTTAATATAAAAAGTAATCGCATCTTAAAAAACTAAGTGTTAAATACAAATTAATAGTTGCATGGGTATTGACAGAACCCGTGTTTCAAAGCTTTATTTTATTTCTAGTATGCATTCTAGCCACATTAAGTGCTTTATTTAAATGTATTTTCATCAAACTTATTCTCAGTATAAGATACTGTCAACTAGTAAGATTGTGCATATGTTACATTAAGATTAAAAATTGCAAACTTGTTATTAAGGTATCGAATTTAATTAGTTTTGACTCAGGGGTTGGCAATTTTTATGTCCAGAAGAATTTGATAAAATATCTTTTGTACACTAGTGAAAACTCACTTAAGCTGATAAAAGTGATTTAATTGGTACAATATCCTACATTGTACTAAGTACCAGCCTTTCAGACAAAACATTTTTAACAGTTACAGTACTCAAAATTTGTTCATTTATTTTAATGAATATTAAGAAGAGCAAAAGCAACTTACTGAAATACTCTAATATTTAATTTGTTTATGTTTGATTATTTAAGAAACCATTTCATCAATGGCCATATACAAAGACTCAGCCTTCTAGCAAACGATACGATTATAGAATCATAGAATCATTTAGGTTGGAAAAGGCCCTTAAGATCAAGTCCAACTGTTAATCTAACATTGACAAGTCCACCACTAAACCATGTCCCTCAGCACAACCTCTATGGGTCTTTTAAACACCTCCAGGGGTGGTGACTCAACCACTTCCCTGGGCAGCCTGTGCCGATGCTTGACCACTGCTTTGGTGAAGAATTTTTTCCTAATATCCAATCTAAACCTTCCCTGGCACAATTTGAGGCCATTTCCTCTTGATGTATCACTTGTTACTTGGGAGAAGAGACCGACCCCCACCTCACTGCAACCTCCTTTCAGGTAGTTGTAGAGAGCGATAAGGTCTCCCCTCAGCCTCTGTGATGGGTCAACCCGTCACAGCCTCCTTTTCTCCAGACTAAACAACCCCAGTTCACTCAGCTACTCCTGATAGGACTTGTTCTCTAGACCCTTTAACAGCTTCCTTGCTCCTCTTTGGATGTACTTCAGCACATATTTTAAAGCAGTACTTGAAATGGAAACGGGTTTTTGATGACACAAGTTGGTTTTACACTTCTTGGAATTTCATGGCTGCATCCACAGAAGTGGTGATACAGAGCATTGACTATAGCATTGGCCCCTTTTCCACATGGATCAAGTCCTAATTTGACAAATCATATTATTTCAAAATAAAAGTGATTCATAAGTTGTGGGGAACCCCCAAAGTTAAGAGGAGAGAGAAGACGTAACAGAAGTGATGAGATATATCTTTTTTCTTACGATATTACAGGTAGGGATAATAAGGGCCCATGCAAACATTTCAAAATATTCTCTTTAAATGTCTAATTCCAGGGCATTAGCAAGTGTGCTATTTGTCTTCAGGGCTACTTATTTAAAATGTACTCCCTATTGATCAAAATTTTATCATTATAATTAAGACAAAGAATACATTTTTGTAGTACAATTTAATTATAAATGAACAGCTTAGGTTACATCAAAATGTCCATTATAATCCCATTTTCACTCAGATATGCTTCCTTCACTACTTATGCTAGAAAGAAAATAATCTGTTAGTCAACTGTGATTGCTTCCTTTCTCTTTATCCAGATAGTTGCTCAGATTTCTTTTTCTAAAGGACATCTCTACCCTGTAGTAGTATGGAGAAATAGAGCTGAACAGCAGAGTACAGGGAAACCAATACAAGATTTGAAGAAGTTAGATCAGTTACTGGAAATAGTCCAGTTAAGTGGCCTGGAGCTCTGGCTAGGGTAATTTATTTTATCAGAAATTCATCTTATTAAAAGCCACATGTGAGCTAATCTACCTTATGTGAAGCTCTGTACTGCAGTAGCTGGAGTGTTCTGGGTACCTAACACAGCCTCGACTTTTTTATTCTGTTCTGCAGTGTGTGATGCTGAAGAGACTGTATTAGTTCTTGGTAGAGTGGAGCAAAGAAGCCAGGGGTGCAGGCTAATGGGAATGTCTGGCAGGTCAAGAACTTCGCAAATTATTTTAGCAGTCAGTAAGAAGCATGGGATTCAGAAGGGGGGAAAAGAGAGAAGACCGGGTGCTAGATTTGTAAAGACATCTTTATACAACATTGTCATACCTTATTTTTCAGTACTTACCTGAATTCTCAGTATTAAATGGGGAAAATAACACTTTATTTTTCCCTCCACAAAAATCTCAGCCTTTTTGTGAATAAGAAAGGCTGCAGAAAGATGGCTCAGACAAATGTGGGACTAGGAAATCTGAGTTTCTGTTGAGGATCTCTATTGATATTCTTTTGAGTTTATCCTCTGATTCCAGTGCTCCTCCTCACACTTTTCCCCTGCTCCAGCAGGGGTCCTTCCCACAGGCTGCAGTCTTCTAGGAACTGCTTCAGCGTGGGTCCTCTCCAAAGGGCAGCAGTTGCTGTCAGGACAAGACTGCTCCGGGGTGGGCTCTCCACTGCCTGCACCTCCTCCAGGGCATATCCACCTGCTCCAGCGCGGGGTCCGCCATGGGCTGCGGTGTGGATAGCTGCTCCACTGCGGCATGCTCAGGGAGCAATTCAGTCATCTGAACACGGGTATCTAATGGTCAGCTGCCAGCTGAGAAGGCACAAGTCTCTCATTGTTTCTGTTATGTCTGGCAACATTATGGAGACATCTTGGACACCGTGAGACATCTAAAATGGCGTTAGACCCCTGTGTTTAAGAAACTGAGCCACTTCTTTACTCTTCTTCTAATAGATACTAACTCTTTTTCAGAGAAGATTGTGGAAGTGTTTGACATAACTAATGTATCAATTTCACCAGTGTACCTGAAATCACTGAGCTGGATTTATTCTCCCATTCATTTCTATCATTGCCTGCTTGAAACACAGAGACAGGTGAATTCAAACAGAATTAGGCTCCTGAAAGAAAATGCTGGATCACAAATTTGTGGTGGGGAGTAGATATTTAGGGTTAGCACTTAGGTGTTGGGGTTTGGTTGGTACTTCTAATTTTTAATTCTGCGAACAGTGCTAGGTGTACTTTAAAATACTGGGTGAAAAATATCCACAGGGGTGTAAGGTTTTCCAGGAGCTTGTTATAGCTACACATAGACCAGGTTAGAGAAGCACAGTGGGAAATTAAAAAAAAAAAAAAGACAAAAGAAAATACCTTTTTAAAAATAAATCAATTTCCTGCTAAATTTACAGAATAAATTAGATTACAGATGTGTTAGATTGATGACTATCTTGAGCAGCTCTAGAGAGAGCATTCTTGAGGAGGATGTAGATGGTTCTGAAAGAAGATGCATGAGGCACTAAGCTGGTCTTGCCTGTATGAGTTATCTGTGTCAGCATGCATGAGGCACAAAGTCAGAAAGTTATCAAGGAAGGTCTTGCAGGTCTTTGCAAGAAATTTATTTGACAGAAAACTTCTGGCTCTAATCCCAAGTACTTAAATGCAGGAAGCAGCTTGAATGGGATACATAGATCAAAAATCAAAGTATAAAGGTGTTTATTTTTATACATTCTCTTACCTTTCCTCAGCAGAAAACACACCTGAAAGGCAGTGACAAAGACAACAACATAGTCCAATTTAAATGCACATATTTTACCCTTCCTATTGGGATACAGGAACCGCTACACAGAGCTTGTTTCTTGTGCAGTATGGTTTCAAGAACTGAAAGGACTCTTCTGTGTATAGTCCCTTCACATTACCTTCAATCATGATAGAGGTGTTCATTCAGGAGAAACAGCATGAGATGACACCCTCCACAACAGTCCCAATACCCCTTTCTTTGCTTCTGCCCAGCAAAACCAGTCCTGCTCCCCAGATGTCCTCTGCGTCCTCAGACAACCAGTCCTCCAGCAGCCAGCCAGCGCAGCAGAAGCTGAAGCAGCAAAAGTAAAAAACATCATTAACATGAAAGATTCCTGCACTTGGAATTGCTTGGCTCAGCAGGTATCTCAGGCCTAAATCTGCAGTTTGGAGCATTATATCCTGATTCAGAGCTTTCTCTTGTGGAGTGGGAATGAATGCCCACAATAAGCCAATCTCAAAGCAGTCTGTACACCAACACTGCTAGTGAATCTTCACCTCCAGTTTTGGCCAGTCAAACCCAGGAGTCTGGTTACCAGAGAAGCACGATACAGACAGCAACATTTACCTTCTAGAACAGCACTCAGGGACCACTGTATGAACAGAGACCCATTTAGATGAGGCAGGATCCAAATTAATCTCCTCCTCACCATGGAAAGATCTGACCCAGGCTGAGAATGGTTTCAGTTCTGTACAAGCCATGCCAAATCAATCCACACAGGCAGTTGAAGGTGCAAGAGGCCCCACAGTGAAATCTTATTTCCCCTCTGCTCCCAGTATCACACCTTTTGGTGATGGAGTATCTGCATCATCTCTGCTGGCACCAGCCAGCCAACACTCAACACCTCTGAGCAGCCTGAGCCACCGCAAGGAACTCCCCAGTAAGACCAGTGCTGAGCTCAGCAGTGCATTACCCACCGAGCAGGACGCTTTGTCCTCATTTACATCCTCTGCGTGCACATCGGCTTCAACTCTTCTGCACACAAGTGTGGAGTGTGAAGCAAGCCTCTGTGGTAGCCATGGAAGTATTCTAATGTAATAACAAAATTACGTTTTAGGAATATTTTTGTAGTGTTTCCTCTGAACTTTACCCACTGTTACTGCTAATGTTTCTGAAAATTATGAGTAAGCCTGAGCGATGTCATGCCCATTACAGATTACAGTACTACTTTGAGAATTATTTCCAGACAACATCCAAAAATACCTCTTTGTCATAGTCATTTAAAAGGTATGAAGGCACTCATGTCAGATGCTTAGCAAATATCAGAAGAATATGAAGAAAATGCCATGTTTATATAAGTTAGGTATAGTATTCATTTTAATTACTATTTTTAATATTTTAAATTATGTCAGTTCTTTGGTAGCCACAGTATTATGCACAGCAGCTAAGTCTGCTACAATACCTGCTATCAAAAATACAGGAGTGTCAAAAATTATCAAAAACTTATAAAAAATAGAGGAGTTGTTTAGTTATTTTGGTAAATCTACCTTGCAGCTCAAGTATACTTTTATGACCAGTAGAAAACACTACCTGCACAAGAGTCTCTTCTCCTGTAGCTTCGTTGTGTAGCAATTGTTTTTCCTCTTTCTGATTAATTTTGAAGCTGAAACTAGGCAAAGCAATGTAAAAGAAGTCTTTCACAAGCAAACTTTAGAATCACTCCAGAAGATTTTTATGTCATTTGGGGCTGGCTGCTCAAGTTCAAGTCAGTTAATCTCCCTTCCAATGTTTTGGCATTACTCTGACACGGTGTTTAGAATCCAAATAAGGATTTCTATGGATGATATTAAACAATGATTATTTAAAAAATAACTTGTTATAGTATCAGAATTATTTGCTACTAAAGTTAAGAGATTCCAGCTGGCACCTGAACTGCAGCTGTACAAGTAATGTCTGTACATACAAATATTTAATGGCAGTCACTGCTGTTTAAAAAGCATTTTCAATTGTTACCATGCATTGTAGTACTGTTTCATGTGCACATGTAGATACAGATAAGAAATCAGTGGGAGAAAATCAGATATGTTTATAATTAAAATAAATGAACATCTAAGCAGGCAAGATATTCCTAGTTTCAAGCTAGGGAGCTGAACAAGCAAAAAGTATTGTTCATAGAAAATATGATTCACACCAGGTAAATACAATCAGATCCCTAAAAAGGATTTCTTTGTAGTGAGCTCTAAACACAGCAAAGAAATAACCACACCAAATAAATCTAATACTGTTAAAATTCACAGCAGTATACTTTCATATAACTCATCATAAAAGCAGTAACCTTGAAAGCTACTTAAGCACAGCAGACTTCACAAATCTGGAAAAATATATGAAAAACCATGCCTCTATTTATTTTCCTCACTCTTCCAACATTCAATTTGGCTGGGCACACAGAGAGCACAAGACTACTGTTTATGTGATTTGATTGCTACCATGTATAACTAACGGGGCTAGATGTCATCTATTATTAAACAGGAACCCAGAAATGGTTTTGTTCAAGGGTTGTTGTTTGTTTTGAAGGCATTTCCTTTCTGGGTTTTTGTTCTTGCTTTATTACACATGGAGTTTTCTAAAATCTGTATACTTTGTACTGAATTAGTCATAGCTTAATGTATAGATCTATGTTTATTTCTTCAAAATCTACAGTTAGCAAAAATGCATGCAAGAGTTATGAAATTTGTTAGGAAAATATTTAACGTAGAACATGTAAATAAGAGCTGGATGATTTCACACATTTCCATACATGAAAACTAATTATAATATCATGAACTGTCATATTTTAAATAGTGAGGAATGAAAAAGTTATTTACTATCATCTTCACCCCCTTTTTCATTAATTTCAAATTATGACTTTAAATTGCAGAAAACCTAGGTAACCAGTTCTGCAAAGAAAGACAGGAACTAAATGCCAACGTCAAGGTTTTCTCAGGATAGCTTTCCTCATATTGTACCTAAATGGGAAGCTATATGAAGTTCTTTACAGCAGGCTCTAAATGTCTGCAGCTTAGGAAATATAGAACAGCCTGCATTCTGATAATGCCACGAGCTAAGATGATTAATTCTGAGTTAAATCCTAGCAGGATTTACAATCTGAGCATTTCTAGTCCCAGCTGGCAAAAGAAAACACCAAATTCCCTGCAAACATAGTCCAAGATGGTGATAATGTTTCTGTCAAGCTCTTTTTTCATTTCTTTCCCCTACTTTTATTCAACAAACTAATACTTGGAGAACTTGCCTCAGGTGGAGTTTGGGTTTTTTTTTTCTGGTAGAAATTCTCTACCTTTGTTCTAAGGTGTTTGTCTTTTCATACAATATTTATTGAGCCAGAAGGACAGAAGGTGAAAATGATTCCTCAAGTTAGTGATCAGGGCATTTATTAGAAAGAATGGACATAATGATTCACATTCCTATCCCAATGAATGTATGCTGAAACCCTATGGATCCTGCACATCTATCTGCAGGGCAAAAATGTTGTGACTTCCACTTCCCTTCTGTGGTATGAAGGGATGTACTCTAGTCTTAATTGCAATAAACCATTGGAGGTTTTCACAACCACATACTACTAAAGTAGTTTAGATTGTACTTTCCCTGTGCAAGAACACATAAACAGCATGTCATACGCGGTGGTCTCCTTTTGCCCCAGACAGAGTGATATCACTATATAATGCAAATTTATTGAAATTTTTTGCAAAGACCACACTTTAAGAAACTTTGATTAGAAATTCAACCCACGTTTGTATACAGCAAGTAGTAAGTGGCAGCTAGGTGATCATTTAGTTCCTAGATCTTACCATGAAGAAGGCAACAGATATTTTCCACTTGTCCCGTAATACAGTATTAACTCTTTAATGAGCTGATCAGATTACTGAAGTGCCAAGGTTCATTCTGTATGTAAACCCAGAAAACTATCAATATAACTGGGACTGAGATGAAAATTAGGAAGTGGGATGGGAAAAAAAAAGTGAAATAACGAACAACATTTTGGTACAAACCCCTTTAAACACATCCCTTTCTTTTCTCAAATTGTCCTGATCACAAAGTCATAACACTCAATGGAGCCAAAATGGACATCAGACAGGTTAAGGAAAAACACTTCAGTAACCAGTTATCCTGGAAACATTAGTTGGTCTTCCAGTATTTTCCTTTCTTGCTGCTTTCCTACCTAAACTAGACATACACTGTTCTCCCTCAAACCCAATGAAAGCTCATTTTCCTACTTTTCATAGACAAATTAAAAAAAAAAAAAAGAAGAAAAAAAGAAAGGTATCCTAATTCACCTTTTCTTTAAATACTTCAGTTCAGGATAACTTCTGGTTTTTAAGTGTTTTTTTCAAGCATGTATTTTAACTTACTTCATGATAGTTTCTCTCAAGCGATAAAAGTTTAAGGTTAATATGTCAGTAAAATATAGAATTAGTTTTCAAATGTGTCATTTGAATTTTAAATTCTTTGAAATAGTTCCTCACTTGAAGTAAATCAGCATAGTTCCTTGTATGAGTTCTTTACAAATCAGCCTTCTCAAAAAAACCCCCAAACTAAAACCCCTTTGATACTGATGGAAAAAGCAGTATGCAAAATCTTAAGAAGATTGATTTCTTTGTGGGATGACTGAATGCTTCTGTATCTATGTGAATATCAAGCTTATAGGCATGATGTGACATGCTTACAGACATGAAAAAGGTTACTCAACAATGATTTGTACTAAACTGACAGATTTTAACACTTAAATTATTTTCAGCAGAGATTCAAAATAATCTACAAAACAGCCATTGATAACATTTGTCAAATTACATCTTTAATTAATGATTGAAATTAGAAGGATTGGCAGATATTTGCCTCGATATTCAGGAAAGTTGTATTAATAGTATTTGCTATGGACTTTTTGAGTCTCTTACATTTATCTTTGGGGAAAAACAATGAGGCATATAAGTGTTGTTAATTTAATCCATGTACCATCACTGTATTTGTTATGAGTCCTATGTCTACCCAAGTTACCAGACAATAATAAAGATAAATAAGCATCTGACAGAGCTCTGCAGATACTGTTCTAAATGACTGAATCAGACTGAAATTTGTCATATTGTCTAATGTTTAACAATGAAAGTAATCCAAGGACAGTTACATTCTGTACAGGTTCTTCATCACTTCAATAGCTTAAAGCCACAAGGATAGTTTTTAATTGTTTATGTGATATATCATTTGATTGTCTCCTTCACTCTGTACAAGAAAAGAACACAGCAAATTAATAATAAGCTCAGGCACAGCCACAAAGTAGCTGCTACAGGATAAGATTGATTTATATCTAAGGTGATGACATCTGGGCTCCGGATAACTAAATAGGGAATATAAATTTCCTGCAATATCTCAGATCACGATCACAAGTCTGGTATTCCAAATTTCTGTTGATACAACAGACTTTGATATATGGCACTATGGTATACACTTGTGTGAATTAACTTTGAAAGTATAAGAGTAGATAGGAGTTGAATGACTTTCCAGGATATATTCTTTAGCTCTGTCACACATTTATATGGAGCAGCAGGTACTGAGTTTCTACACAAAAGTAATAATGAAAAGTAATGCAGACAGAAATAGCTTGCCTCTAGCAAGACTAATGGCAAGGTCAAATTGCATCAATTAAATGAGAAAGACTACAAGATAAAGTTCATTCTACACATTATGAGCTTTTTCCCTCCTTCCGAACAAGTGCCTGGTTTTACAAGTATAAGGCTGCTTAACTGTAAATTCATAGATCTACAACAAGAAGCGACTGTGAAAAAAGCCTCCTAAAATAGTAAACAAGAATATTAGATAATGTAAATTTAAAAAAAGCCCCAAACCTGCAACTGATAAAAAACAGGAAGTATCTTCTTTTAAATATTCAGAAATACAGCACAATTGCTGTCAATATGTCCTTAACTGCTAAACACTTTTAAAAATTCAGCATTATTTTTCCTTTTACATTTTGTTAAAGATTCTGAATAATGTTTAGAAACAAGGTTTAATAATTAAAAATACATAAAACCAGCAAGCAGATTGACATTTTCTCTTTTGAAGTATGATTACTTTGCAGTCATCTGTGAGAAAATTCTCTTCTTGCTAAATTTTGGTCCTCAAAGCTGATTATAGGTGTCTTAACATTACACATCCCTCCCAGGCAAGAACCTTGCATTTGAAGTCTCTGCTTGTTCAATTTAAGTTCAAATCTTAGTTTCAGCCCTTCTCAGGTCTAAAATTAGAGGTAAATGAACTACTGTCTTACTAAACTCTAATACGCAATTTGAACAAAAGCCAGTTTCAACTGATCCTGCACGCAGCCTCTTAAGAAGTGTGGTTCAAGGTAAACTTTCACCATTAGTTTTTCTCGCTTTAAGCCACTGTCCTATGGCTGATGCTTGACGATGGATGAAAAAGCAGGAAGGCAGCAGAGCCCTCAAAATTTTGCAAGGCTAGATAAGACCACAATCACAGCAATTATAATTTGCAGAGACCTCTGTGTGATACCATGGCCTATGACTTGGAATAAATGCTGCTTTGTGGTACTCTGAGGAGAGTTAAAAAAGGCACATGGATGAAAATGTAAGGCAGTTTGAGGTTACTCTAAACAGAAAAAAGAAAAGCCTAAAAACATTAAAATTTCTTTCATCCAAAATGTCTTGGTTAAATGTTTACTTCCTGGTTTTTTTTACTTATCATCTCAAAATGCGAAGAAGAAATAATTTAATAAATGAAATATAATAATAATAATAATAATAATAATAATAATAGCTATGTTTACTTGTCATCTCAAAATGCAAAGAAGAAATAATTTAATAATAATAATAATAATCGTCATCATCATCATGATTACCATGAAGAGTGCCAGCAGTCTTCCAGAACAGTGAAACTTGAGAAAATATTGACACTATTTTGAGAGGGAATTTCAAAGTCTCAGAAGGAATAAGATAATTTATATTGAAGCTTAATAATAACCATGACCTCAGAGGCCAGCCAAAAGCTTCACAAAAACATGCCCACAGACATCCAAAAAAATTTTCTCACCGACATCCAAAAGAACAAAAATTCTCACCAAAGTTCTTTTTCCCCTATGAGTAGTTCTGAGTAGAATGCAATGGGGAAAATCACAATCTCTTCATGGACAAGTTTCAAACACAGAGAGAAATTAAATATATCAGAAGTTGATCAGTAGTTACACAGAAAATAAAGTGTAGATGAAACAATTTATTCTGACATGAAAGGGGAGGGGTGGTGCAGAACTACACATGAGATTTATTTATAGTATTAATGGAAAGAAAAATACAGAGAAAATGCCAGATAGGTTCCTCTCCAGATATCTTGTCTGCAATGATGCACTTATGCATTAAACAGCACAATGTGCAAAACAGTTAAAACCTTCTTATTCTACTTGATAAGTAGCATAAGCACTTGATAAGACATGAACAATTTGCGGGGTGAAGTTCAGTTCAGTTTTGACTTCAGTAGGGACAGAATTTCCACCAAAGTATCTTGAATAAATCTCTGTTCTGATTAGATGACTCACAGCATAAAAGAAGTCTGATTTTCAAAATTGGTAAGAAACAGTAGGTTTTGATTTAGATGCTTAAATGGTATCACTTCATTACTGAGAAACAAATTCAAATTCATTACAAAACCTGAATTCATTATTTCAATGCTTTGTCTATAAAAAGTGTATTCCCTTCCTTGTAACACAGTTCATGAGAATGGTGGTGAGACTCAGTTCAGCTTAGCTGATTTGTGACAAATTCTGTGCAGACAAATGGTAACTCTCAGATCTTGATTAGAAAAGTCACTGTACAAAAATAATTTTTCAGAGTTGGTTTTATGACTTGTATTTTTTCACTTCACAGTTTAATCATTTTGTTTATTAATTAGTTTGTTACCTATGGATATGAAAGAAACCCATGTGTATCAGAAACAAGTTATACGTATTTGCAGCCTGAATGAGGATAAATAGACACACATACACAGACACCAGTTATATGTAAATGAGTTATATAATGACAGAAAATATCCTTATCTTTATCTAAGAATCCATACAACTTACAGATCATATTTAATGTCAAATAATACCATAAACTGGAAAAGTACTGAATTGTATGTAGGCCTGGTTAGGGATTTCTGTCAACTTCTCATTGGAAAGCTTGAGCTGTAAACCTAGCCAGAAGCCTGGAGAGAACCTACAGAAACCTGATCCCCTTACGCGCATGCGGTGGTGTTAGACTTCTACTCTTCTATGTATTTCTTCTAGTTTTACTTTTTCAGTGTCAAAACTGTATGTAAATGGTGTAATAGCATAGTTGAGCAGTAAAGGGGAAGACACAAATTTAGCTCCCCTTTCTGCAAGGTTTGGAGTAAGGATTTGAATGTAGTTCTTCTCATGCTGAGGAAGAATATATACTTATATAGACTTTACATGCATACATATGCATGTGATACTATAGATATGTACAGAATCCTGGTAAGTGGATTGTGGAACCAGTGTGTCTTGAACCAATGAACATCCATTATGGCTTGAAGAGGAGAAGCTGAAGGAAAACTGTCAAAACAGGTAACAAGTAGTCATATTTATTAGCTGTGATCAGATTCAACTAGGTCAAAACAGTGATTTGAATTTAGACTTTTCACCTTCATTGAGAGTAGAAAATTGGTTAGTTCAAGAATCCCTCTCTCTCCCCCCTGTGAGAGACTGAAGGAGTTAATGTCTCAAACCTTGTGGTGGGGCAAGTTCTGCTTAAAGACTAACTCTGCGTAACAAGGAACTCTGCCTAGGAAGGAACCCCAGGTGGAAAGCAGCCCATCAGCACCAGGAGGGGGAGGGTGTGCTGGAGGGTGCGCAGCTCCCTGCTCTGGTGTGCTGTTCTGATGTGCTGAGCAGGACAGATCACCATGCAGGGAAGGGGAAGTTACTCCCCAAATGACCCTCAAGCCCAAAGGCTCACAAACCGCTCATGACACCTAATTAGCCCAATGTCCACCCAAAGGAGGGGCAAGGATGATAAAAGGACACAAACTGAAGCCCTGGGCTTGTGCCCATCAGAACCGGACCCCTCGGCTGACTGGACCAACACTGGACCCAGGACAAGTGAAATCTTTCTCTTCTCTTTCTCTCTCTCTTTCCCTTTTCCTTTTCTGTGATCCCTACACCTCATTCCTTTAGACATAAACCATTGACCAAGTCCGGGACTAGGGGTGGATCCAGCCACCCCTGGGCTCCTCTCTGAGAAGGAGTCTAGAAAGCAAGGGGGTCCACTCTGAACCTCCTGACCCGGTGGGAGGGATCTCCTTTTGTCTTCCCTGAACTGATTCCCAGATAAGCAAGGCCTATCATATATGTTTGGTGATGTAGGGTTAGCACATGTTACACAGTTTACTGACATAGTTTCATGCCAATTTTTGTTGTGAGCATACCAGTTTTGGTGGTGAGCATGCCAGTTCTTGTTGTGAGCAAATAAAAGGTGAGTTTTGTGAGTTAAAGGATCCCTGGTGTCATTTCACCTTAATCCTGACCAAAGCAAACCTGAGTCATTGTCCTGAGAAATTGGGATGTGACATCCCCCCTCTCACTCTTTTTCTTTGTTCAAAACCTGGAATGAAGAAATAATTGAATAATTGACCTGCATAAATGAAATCTCAAAAAGCTGTGTGGGACAGTTAAGTAATTTCCCATGCAGTCCTACTTTTTCCCTGTGATAAAAATAAATGGAACAGAAGGACTTGTCTGCTTTTCAAAATAGAATGTAAATGATATTAATAGTTTTTCATCCAAATAGCTAAGCTTTTCAAACACAATGGAAATACTGTCTATGTAAAAAAAGCCATAATTATTCCACCACTCAATCATAAATATTTAATTCTTTGTTTTATCAAAAGAAGCTTTAGAGAGAAAAAAGAATTTCCTCATGTATGCAATATGATTACACTGCAGGTCAAGTTATAAAAGAAAATAAAAATCTTTGTACTATTCAATTTAAGTGTTGCTTTGTCACATAATTGTGATGATACGTTTATAATTTAAACAAAAATACCTAAAAGTCTGACAGGCAAAAGGAGATTTAGGGTATCTTGAATGTTCAGAACAGAAAAGATAAGAGTGATGAATTACCAGTGATAACAAGTAAAGACTATCAAGGTACAATTTTCTTCAAACTCTCATTATTTTTTATTGTATACATTGTATTATTGAGTCTTCTGGAACATGTTGACTTTATTCATTCTCTTTAGGAAATATTCAGTGAATTCAGAGCAGAATAAATTCTAGGCTTTCAATCAATTTCCTTATTGTCCTTGATGCATAGCAGTCAGGCATTAATTCTGTGATAGCCAGTGCATAACTCAGAAAGGAATCTGAACTGGAGTATCTAATTTAAAAAGAAATTAGAGTTCTTTTAAAGGGACTCAGAAAAAACAAAACTCTTAAGAAAAAAAAAAACAAACCAAAACAAAACACCATAAAGCAAAATCCTCGGAAGTGCTTTTGAATTATTGATCAACTTGCTGCAGAATCATTCTTAAAATGAAGTGAAATTATAGAGGTTTATTTGTATAAATGGGATTAAGAGGTGTTCAGTTTCTTCCTTCCTATTTTCTTAAGTCATACTTTCTAGGGAGGATATTTTGATGGTACCATTTAGTTGTCTCATTTATGAAAAAAAAACCCAACAAACAAACAACAAAAGAACACACCACCAATCAACCAATCAACCAACAAATTTTCTAGTAAATATTAAGCAAAGTGATTACTGAAACTTATTCAAGGATACTGTTTAAGACTTTCTATTTCTGTATGGTTTTGTTCAACATCTGTTCAAAATTTCCAGTTAAAAATTCCTATGGAATTACTTAAGCATTATTTTTTACTAAGGTTATTTATTTTCAATTTCTTCTTCTTATGTTTCTACTACTGTCATAATTTCATCTCTAGATTTTCTAGAATCTTTGTAAACATTTCTAATCCAGATAGCGTTACTCTACAATATACCTAAGTATATCAATTGAGATTTATTGTCCTTGAAGAAAGCTACATTAATTTTTAGAGTTTTGTCTTTTAGGATGTCAAAGTGATCATGTAAATAAAGTTTTTTTGCACACTAAGGGCCAGGTTTTACCACTGCACCCATATGTAAACCTGTGGATGTATATAATATTTGTAGATATATTGGTTAGGATCCATCATTTGTAAGGATTAAATGTAAGGATCCAAAGTATTTGTAAGGATCTTGCTTCATCATTTCTTGTTGGGGAAATTCAGAATGAAGATGTCTCTCTTGTCTTAAAGATAGACAAACTTATCTTCTAGGATAAATCCTCACTCTTTGAATTACTCCACTGAAATACTGGGACAATCAATGGAATAAGATACATCTACATTTGGATTATAGAGATGAAAACTCACCCATGGTACATGAGAAAAGGGTATGTGTGTGTATATATATATATATGTGTGTGTGTGCGTTTACTTTTTAATAACCTTCTCATGAACAAATTCTAAACCGCTTTCTTGAAAATATGTTGTCACCTTTGACATCTCCAAAATGTTTATTGCTTTTGCCAAGTCAAGTGAGTGTAATAAGGATCAGAACTGAAAAGACCATCTTGCTTGGCCTGTAGCAAATGTAGAACTGGAATGGACCATATTATATTTTACTCCAGGTTCTTTCTATTTGTATTCAGTTTATATGGCGAGGTTTTGGAAGCAGGAGGGCTGCAGGGGTGGCTTCTGTGAGAAGACACGAGAAGCTGCCCCCATGTCAGAGAGAGCCAGTTCCAGCCGGCTCTAAGATGGACCTGCTACTGGCCAAAGCTGAGCCCATCAGCGATGCTGGGAGCACCTCTGTGATAACATATTAAAGAAAGGGTAAAAACCACTGTGCAACAGCAGCTGGGAGAGAGGAGTCAGAATATGTGAGAAACAACTCTGGTCAGTGCAGAAGGAGGGGGAGGAGGTGCTCCAGGCACTAGAGCAGAGAGTCCCCTGCAGCCCGTGGGGAAGACTGTGCTGAAGCTGGTTGTCCCCCTGCATGCCAAGGAGGTCCACAGCGGAGCAGATATCCACCCTGCAGCCCATGGAGGACCCTGCACTGGAGCAGATGGATGTGACCCTGTCACAAAATGGAGTGGAAATGCACCACCACAGACCTGAAGGAAGGCGCAGCCCAAGGACAGCCCACGCTGGAGCTCCTGGCATGAGCTGCAGCCTGTGGTGAGAGAAGCCCACACTGGAGGATGTTTTCTGGCAGGACCTGTGACCCTGGGGAAGGGACCCACGCTGGAGCCATTCTTGAAGACTTGCAGCCCATGGGAAGGACCAACGTTGGGGAAGTTCATGAAGGACTGTATCCCGTGGGAGGCACTCCTTGCTGGAGCAGGAGTAGAGCATGATGAAGAAGAAGCAGCGGACAGAAAGCATTATGAACTGACCACAATCCCCGTTCCCTGTTCTCCTGCAGTGGGGAGGAGGTAGAAGAGTCGGGAGTGAAGTCAAGCCTGGGAAGAAGGGGGGATTGGGGAGTTGGTTTTGTTTCTTACTATCTTACTCTACTTTTAATTGGAAATAAATTAAAATAATAATCCCCAGGTCAAGTCTGTTTTGCCTGTGGCAGTAGTTGGTAAAGGATCGCCCTGTGCTTATCTCAATGCAAGAGCTTCTTCATCGTATTTTCTCCCCCTGGCCTGCTGACAAGGGAGAGGGAAAGAGCAACTTGGTAAGCACCTGGCAGCCAGTCAAGGTTAACCCACCACACCATGTTACAGTGGAAAGCAGAAAATACCAACACTTCTCTTTAGCCTAATACAAGAGAAATGTCCTCCCAGATCTCATATCTAGAAGTTTCTTAGTATTCTGAAGAATGAACACTGAAAACTTTATATCTGTGTACAGTTTCTATTATTCTCATTTGATTACAAAACATTTTTAATTGTTTACAAAAACAATGTGTGAATTTTAATTCAAACATCTCTCTATTACACATTCAACACCAACCTTATCTCACTCAAGTCTTTGGGATTTAAGTCACAACTTAATGACTTTTCCAAGAATTCTGTTTTCCATTCTGAAGTTTTTCCTCAGACTCATTTTGCACTGTGGATTAAGTCCTACCTAGCCTCAGTGATTTATTGGCTTTGAGTTGCCCCAGCCAACTTATCACTTATGCCTTGCCGACCCTGAAGTAATCCAAGATAGCAAGTACATGGCCAATAATAGATGCCATCGGTTAATGTCTTTTGTGTTGTACACTAAACATTCTCCTTATACTTCAGTCTTTTGAATGAATCCCTCAACATTTTAATTGAGCCTAAAATTTTGTCTTATTTGTCTCCAAACCAGAATGTTTTAGCATGGTATGAAGATTTTATTGACGTGTTTATACTGACAAGTGGTGAAATTATAATTGAATTTTTTTATGTTAACAAAAAAGATGTCAAAAAACTTGTATCAATTCTTATTTTCTCTTACTCACTAAATAACTTACAAGGGGAATACAGCAACTGCCTCTTTAAAAATCATTAACCTAAAAGCCAAATTCAGTATTTTGGAGAACTTTGTAAAAAAAAATTACATCTTTATGCATCTTTATAACACCTTAATGCATAACTATTATAGCCTGAATGTGACCTGAAATAGGTTTTCCATACTAAAAATGTCATCATTTTAAACTGCTCTCTAATGTTACTGTGACCTTGACAGGCTGGAGAAATGGGCTAACAGGAACCTCATATAGTTCAGCAAAAGGAAATGCAAAGTCCTGCATCTCACATACGAGGAAAAGCTGAGAGAGCTGGGACTGTTCAGCCGGGAGAAGAGAAGCCTCAGGGGGATCTCATCAATACCTGAAAGCAGAGTGTAAAGAAGATGGAGAGAGGCTTTTTTCAGTAGTGCCTGGTGACAGGACAGGAAATGATGGGCACAAACAGAACCACGGGAGGCTTCATTTGAACATAAGGAAACACTTTTATCACTGTGAGAGTGACTGAAGAGGTTGTGGAGTCTCCATCCTTGGAGATACTCTAAAGCTGTCTGGAGAATGTCTGAGACAACAAGCTCTTGGTGACCCTGCTTGAGCCAGTGGGTCGGACCAGATGACCTCCAGAGGTCCCTCCCAACCTCAGCGATTCTGTGATCCTATGATTATATTTCAGGCTGTGAAACAAGTGCCATCTTTCCCTATGGAACATACAGAAACATTTTGCTCAGCATGAAGGTGACAGATGCTAAGCCCACCATTACTGGACTTCACATTATACATTTTGAGTTTGTTTTCTTTTGTGTGTAGTAAAAATGGCAAGTGAAGGATCACATGTCTTGCAAGATGCTTAAAACAAATAGGATCAAGGTTCAGAACTTCAAAGCTATTAGATGTTGGAAGAAGTCTGTAAGAAATAAATGAGTAAGCAAAATATGGATGTTAAAAACATGAAATAAAGTGTAAAATATGTATTTTGATAACTTTATATTTGCTTTGAATTAAAAAGTATATATACATATGAACTATTTATACATCTAAGTTATAGGGTTTTTTAAAATAGTGCAAACACCTGAATTAAGATTCTTAAATCTAGTTATTTAAAGCCTGAAGTTAGACTTTTAAATACACTGCTTGTGCATATATGTTTAAGTACTGTCTTCAAGCACATACTCTTGAAAAATGTCCATAAACAGTGTAAGTTGTTTTAGTGAATAAGCAGATATCAATGATATTTATAGACAAGCTTTTTGTTTTTTTCTTTTTTACACTCTGAATACTGAATTTAGTCTCTGAATATGACAAACATATCCATTTCAGGAAAATAGAATTGCTCCTTATTGTCAGAATTTTTGAGCACATAATTGGGTCTTAAACCTCCATTGATTATAACCATTATTTAGATACCTCAAGCTCAATTCAGTTACTAACACCAAAGTCTCCAGTAGCATTTGGAGTGATCTAAAGTTTCTGAAACATTGCCTTGGGGTTGATAAATATAACTCATTACTGGTACTTAGTGCCATCTTGAGTTGCAGAAGTTCCTACATGGGCTTCAGTTCCCACCACAAAAAAGTGGTTCTCTAATAGATTCAGTGTCACATCTGAACCTCTGATGTGTCAGGTGACATTATGCAGTTGTGTATAGACATTTGCATGCCACCCCAGATAAATTAGTGTTGGTTTGGTCAGTATTATTTCTACTTATTGAAAACATGTCTAAACAGTGCATGTACCTATATATAATATATGGTGATTTTGTAGTTTATGAAGTATTACATATGGCTTGCTGCCATTTCATAGGACAAAATGAATTCTGGAATGTATGCTTGAGAAATTCACTGCATTACCATAATAAGAGATAGCTGGATTAACTTTTTTGCTTGTGGAAACTCTAATTAAAATGAATGAAAGCAGACATTTGCAATTACCATTGCAGACTAAGGGGATCAGTTTCAGATCTAACAGCTTGGTGCTTACTTTTCCCCAGCTGAGTCTTCCTATTGATAATAATTGGATGCTGGTTCCTTGAAGAGCAAAGGTATAAATTACCAAATGTGTTGCAGGATGACAGAACAGAATAAGTCATTTTAATGTGAATGGAAACTAAGAGATTCTTTTCACAGAACCTGAAAAAAAAGGACCACAAGGAAACTCTGAACCTGTTAATATCCAGGAAAAATCTGTACATGAAATGCAATAATTCAGTTAATTCATTGCAACGCTATAAAATAGTGATTTTCCTTTTGAGAAATTTCAAAACTACAATTTTAAATGGACTGAGATTCTTAGAATTCTCAACAGTTATCCTGTAGATTGGTCTCATAACAACTCTCAAGAACCATTCCCTTTCAGGTGAGATTTTGCTCTTATAAATTGAATGAGAAGGCTGAAATTCAAAGAAGGTGTCTTATGTGTTAAAAAATTATGGAAAATCTTTACCAACTGTCATAGACTGATCCCTTTTTCTTTCAAGGCTCTCATTGACAGAAGAGGATTGTGTAGATAAACACAAGAGTATTCTTCAAGCATCATTTAGTTGGCAGTTCACTTTGCCCACATTCTATAATATCAAAAAACTCCATATTGATTTAAGCTCCACTGCTTCAATTGCTGAGAACAGTTAGATTCAAAGACACATTAGACTTGAAGATAAAAAGCCTTTATCTTACAATCAGACCCCTTCCTGAACAGTTTGAGATACCAAGTATCTACAATAGTTCCAGTGATAAAATTGGTTGGTCTGTTGGATTGACAAAGGACATTTACTTCGTTAAGCTAGTCCAATTTTTCTGAACACTTCTGCAAACTTATTTGTTAGTTAAAATTATTTGACGATTTTTTTTATAAACACACTGGACTCCCTGTGTTTAAGTGCCTTTGAGACCTGTTCGGTGTCCTTAGAAGTTGGTCTGGAAAAATGCATGACATGATAATTTCTTTTAACTGTTATGAAACATAAGCAATAAATCTCTAGGCAATAGAAATAACTTAAGACAGTGAGAAGTACTTGATGAGAAGACTTAATAGGAGAGAAGCAGTCCTAAATATTGCCTGCATTCATCTAGATATTTTTATTTACCAATTCATTATACTACCTAAACAACTTTTCTGAGATCAGTATGATTCATTTTTCCTCATGATATTTTTATAAAATAAGGGAGTGCTGTTTTCTGCATTTTGCAGATAAAGAATTTAACTACAAAGTCACCAAATCTTACGGCCAAGAAGAGGCTTGGACACTAAAATGGGAATTGACTGTGTCAGTTTTACCTAGACCACAATTACAAACCTGAAATCAAATGCTTAGTTATTACTGAATCATGGAAACATTAAAAATATGTAGGTAGAATAGAATAGAATAGAATACAATACAATACAATACAATATTTTCAGTTGGAAACGACAATGACCATCTAGTCCAACTGCCTGACCAATTCAGGGCTGACCAAGTTAAACCATGTTGTTAAGGGCATTGTCCAAATGCCTCTTAAACACTGACAGGCTTGGAGCATCAACCACCTCTCTAGGAAGCCTGTTTCACTGCTTGACCACCCTTGTGGTAAAGAAATGTTTCCTAATGTCCAGACTAAACCTCCCTTAGCACAGCTTTGAACCATTCCTGCATGTTCTATCACAGGATCCCAGGGAGAAGAGCTCAGCACCTGCCTCTCCACTTCCCCTCCTCAGGTAGCTGCAGAGAGCAATGACATCACCCCTCAGCCTCCTTTTCTCCAAACTAGACAAATCCAAAGTCCTTAGGCGCTCCTCATAAGACATGCCTTCCATAAGGTGGATCATCTTTATGAAAAAAGTAGATTTTTAATCTTTTATTTCATACAGCTACACCATGTCTAAAGCTGGTAAACTGCTGGGTGTCAAACTAAAGACTTGTAAGTGTTCACAGGATATGCTTCCCTTTAGTTGTCTTAGATAAGAGGACTGATTTTTTTTATTTACTGATTTCTTTATTAAAATGGAAGGATATAAAGTGAAATGAGAGAAAACAGGTGAAAAAGAAATAATATGCTTCAAGTAAAAGACAGTATAACAGGAAAGCAAAATTCTATTTTGAATAAAATGAATGCCACTTTCTGCTGCATTTTTTTATCCTGGGCCCAACCTGTGCCCAACCATTAATAAAATTACGCAGTTGAAGGCATGCATTTTTCTGCATTCCCAAATACATACACATGTGGCAGCCATACCTAGAGTGAAAAAAAAAACACCAAACCACCCAAAACCAAATGAAAAAAAAAAACCCAAACCTGCCATCTCTTTCTGGAGGTAAAATTGTTTGCATGAGTTTCCATGGTAAAATGAGGAAAACTATACATTCATGATTGATTTGAAGTATGAATGAACTATCAAAAATATTTACAAATATATTTTCCTTTTATTAGCTATGCTGTTGCATTTCTCTGTTTTCAAGAGGTCAGATGCTTGAGAAGTACCCGTCTTCATAATGATACAGACTAAGATTACATTCATAAAATAGGATTTTTTTTAAATTCTTCTCATTTTATAGGTACTTAACTTTTCTGTAGTCAAGGAAAGAGAAAGCGCAACAAACATACCTCTAAGGAAATTGCAAAAGTTTACGAGAAAATTAATTTCTTAGAACTTAATCTAGTTATTCAAAATGTCCCTGTGTCAATCCAGTAATAACTGAATGTGAATTAATTGATTTAAAATAAGTTTATTATGTATTATTAGGTTTTATCATAATTAAATAATATTTTTTTAGATTCTTGTCAACTTAGCACTGTGTTTATTATAAACACACTGAACTAATTTCCTGACCCACATGAAGTTTTGCAGCAACCTTAAAAATGGTCACAAAGGTCTTCACATGGAAATGTTTGCTATGCTAACTGGTTACCAAAAGTGAGATGAATTTTACATTAAAAGCAGCAATGATTGATTAATTTTTATATTTATAATTTGTGTGGTTTTTTTCTTAACTGTTCTTCAGTAGAACAATACAAAGCTATTGGCATTAAAAGACTAAATAGTGAAAACTCCCCATCTATTTTGTCTTAATTTGACTCTTTTGTCTTTTTTTGTTTAAAGATGAGTCAAAGTTAAATATACAAATTTTGGATGTTAGAAGTTTAAAATCTCTTGTTTATAATTTCCTGTTTCCTACAACCAAGTGATACATGCTGTATATTGCTATCCACTCTTCCATATTCACGTTATTTATATAGTCAATCAGAATTCAGGAATTGCAACTATGCATTTGAGTTAACTATTCACAGTTAACATTTAAGGCTTTGTCAATTAAATCATGCAGGCAACAGACAAAACTGAAAGGTTAAATTATGCAAAATATGTATTTGCTATTTACTGTACTACAATTGTCACAAAGTACAGTCTCAAGTACAAAACCGTTGACTGACTTGGGCATCAAATAAGCATAATTAGAGAGAAGAGTTATGTAACAGTCAAGAACCTAGCTAAGTTGACAGGATAACTCCATAAAGACCTTCAGAAGCATGTTTATTTTTCTTGCTTACATAGAGCCTACAGATGTTTATTTTAATGGCTAGGTGATTCATATTTGTGCCTGGTTTAGACACTTTATGTAGTCACACTGAGTAAAGGTGTCATATAAGTCATGAGTAAAACCAGGTCATCCAAGAGTTTCCACCTAGTTCCAGCAATTAATAGTCATCCACCTTTGCAGTGTAGGAACCAATAAATATAGCAAAAGTCTGTACTAGTATTTTGGTTTGGCTCAGGAGTGCACTTCTGAGGCAACTCTTGCAGTCATTCCCACTAACCATGCTTTTGTACACCTTATAGAGTGGTCTTCAGTGTTTGAAGTGGATTCCTTCCTAAAGTAAAAAGTAGTGCCAGCTACTGACGAGTGCTCAGCTCAAGAGACTGTTCTGGAGCCGGTTAGAATTAACTCCCTTGAAATACATACACTGTGCATGTCAGGTCCTCAGCACTAGCTGTTTCACCTTAATGATCTTAATTTGGCTGAATTATTTGCTGATATAGACATAATCACACTAGTGCAGTTTACAATTGTTCCAAGGTTAGATAAATTACGTCTATGTAAGTTACTGTGTTTCTGATACTAATGTAGTTGCCTAAAAATTTAAAGACAAATAAAATTTCCGTTCTGTTTGATTCCCATTATGGGTTTACAGATAATGGGTTTGAGCAATGTGTGAGTACAGAATGACTGTGTTGGAGCTTGTGCCATTGTGAATTTTCATGACTACCTCACACAAGTTGAAGGAGATATAAAGGATCCTTTTCACTGTGCTAGAGAAAGGACCTGAGGCTCAATGATGTGGAGATGGACTTATTCAAGGCAAGGAAAGGCCTGGAATAACAGGAGATAAGGGAGTAAATTCTGGCTGAAGCAGTCCATCTACAGCTGGAATCATATCTGGATGTCAGACAATCTCTCTATCTTTCCTAAAGTAAGTCTGGCAATAAGTTATTTTCCACCAACTGTTGCAACCACTTTACAGAAACAAAATTAAGTGAATTGGGTACAAAATGAAACAAATCCATGCCTAAAGTAACATTAAGTGCTGGTAGTCCCACTCATTAGCTGTCTTCTCTAACTCCTGGAGAACAGTTCTTTCCCAATTTTCGCATTATTTAATGGAACTGTATAGATCCAAGTTTCTTCCATATTGATTGACCTGGCATTAATGCATGAATTGTATTTTCATGTGCTTTCAGCTTTGTTTCAACTAAACTTCTTTTCCTCTTCTCCAACTATTTTTCTCAGTAAGAATTTTGTACATAATGTGCCAGTACTAAGCAAAGCATCATAATAGCCTAATACTGTTATTAAAGTTGAGGCATCATAGGCCAATTTAAAAAAATGTAAATGTTATTATTGGACCACCTTAACTGGAACTGTTGAACAGACAAATTAAGACCTGAAAAAGGAACTGAACTTTTTACACAGCAGCCATCTAGTCAGTACCAGCTGTATGGCTGCAAGTCTGAGGTAGCTTGTATGCAACGTCAATAAAATCGCAAAATCCTTTTTGTGTTTACCCTATCACAAGGTGAATGTGAAAACCGTTGTGCTTAATTCTTGCTGACAAATACTTTCACATGTATTGGCAAACAGTCAGCTATAGTTGAATAGAACAAAGCAGCTGCTTGCAAAGCTCAGCCAAGAGCCAATAACTGTTAGTCTTCTTTCTCCTCTGCAGCTCACTAAGGGATTGTGTCAAAAAGTCAGACACATATTTCAGAAGCCCAAAAGAGACATTCTTGCATTACCATCCTTTTGTCTGTACATGCTCATGGACGAACATCAGTTATTCCCCAGGCACAGACTGATTACGTGATCTGTGCACCGAAGAGTCTGGGAAGTCCTGGTGGGATCCTGCTCTGAAATTGTTATACTCTGCATGATGATAATAAACTTGTCTTGGGGCCATTGACTTTGTTCCTGCCAGTCAAAGATTGTCCTTCCTTCACCCTGAATGTCTGTCATGCCAAAAAACTCTCAGCAGAGCTGTAATACACCAAATACAATAAAAATGCATCCCTTGCATAGGCTCCCTATCACTTCTTTGACCAAAATCCAACTGTGTGTACTCCTCTTAAGAACAAGTTTTGGAATAGGCCCTTAATGACTTTGTGAAAGAAAGAGAGAGAGCAGAAAACATCCTTGAACCTTCACAAAACTAAGAGAAACAAAGTCTTCCTGAAATTGTAGGCCAAGTATGATGCACTGCTTAAGCTGTGAGCCTACATATGGTATGTTTATTGCTTTCTAGACACAGAATTCTAGGACAATTCTCTTCTCTAAGGGATTAAAAATCAATCATATAAAATTTATCTTAAAGTTTGTAAATTACAGTGACTAATAAGTCTTCTCTAAAGAGTCTAGGAATTGACTTTGTATTCTTTCTTCAAAAGAAAAAGGGAATTATTCATTGGCATAGATTCCTGACTGTTAAAGAAATGGCATCGGATTTTTAAAAAGTATCATGAAACTGCCTGTGGTATAAGCCCTTCCTCATTAACTAATGGCTCTTGATTATGCTATTTAGTATGTATCTTCTTGTAACTTTGGTGGATTATAACCAAGAAATGCCAGTTATGTTTTTTACTCCAGGCAATGTTAGCTGTTCCGGTGGTGGTTAGATTGGGACTGAAGCTGCCTCATCTGTACAGTTGGGCTTGATACCTTCATAGAAGTCCTTAAAGGACATAATTTAAAATTGCTACATGAAAACATAAAGCCTGAGTCTCAAACATGAACAAGTGTTACTAAAGGTCTTTTTCATATAAAGAAGTAAAAATATCAAATTCTACAAGACCATTTTTTGTTTGTTTTCTGCTGTTCAGAAGTAAAATAAAAAAAATAATTCAAATACCTGGAGGTTCTGGTAACAGGTCAACAAAATCACAACCATGAACTACATAACTCAGAAGGGGTCCTTCAAAATGTTCTTGGTTTTGAAATGATTGTCGTTTGTATTAAAACAAATAAAACACTTTATAATCACTCTCAATGTTTTCTGAAAAGTGGTTATCAAAAGGAAGGACCAAAATCTTGAGTCTTGGCTTTCTTGCAAACCATTCATCAACCTTTTCCTGCTTTCAGACATTCATCCTGACACATTGTTTCCTGTCTTTTTTCAAAAGGCTTCTAGTTGTATTCAGCTGATATTTCCGAACTCCAGTAATCTATCTTCATCCCGGTGCTATCTTATCCCTCCACAGTCAGCTGTGTTCTGTTTACCAACAAATGATAACCATTGTACTGGCAGGTAAGTTCAAGGCATTCTGTAGATATAAGTGCAATAGCAAGCTACTCATGCAGGACTTGATTTCACTTAAACACACACACAGAGTTTATTTCATGACTTGAACAAGGAGAAAAGTGAATCAATTTCCACTTCCATTTGGCCTTCTTCAAGTTTGATAGTTAATAGTTTTAGATTTCAGCACTTTAAAAAGTCCTTGAACATTAAAAAAGGAAGGAGAAGAGAAGAGAAGAGAAGAGAAGAGAAGAGAAGAGAAGAGAAGAGAAGAGAAGAGAAGAGAAGAAGAGAATTCCTTCTAAGGATAATGACGATTGCAAAATGGGGAAAAAAACCCACAAAACTAAAATAAAATTTCATTAAGAATCACAACAACATTGGTTTAATGAAAATCATTCTGATGTTTCCCAGTTTTCTCATTTCATTTATTTAATCTCATCTTTTTTCCCACCCCAGACGGCTTGTTGCCCTTTCAGTAACAGCTTAAGATTCAGCAATCCATTTCAACATCTTTTCTTCCATAGAACATTTATTCCTGAAAGGTATGTAAATCATCAAATTGGGTGAATTTTAAAAGTTTCTAGAAAGTTAGCAAAAGCTAGTGGGGATGTCATTTTCTCCTTCCTTTCTTTTTTCAAGGTCAATAGTGGTCTTTGCTCAGATTCTCCTCTAACCGAAGAAAGTGACTTGAGATTCCTCATAGCCTTAAAGGAGATCTCCAGGATCAGTTAATTAAAAACCACCTGTCTCTTTCTGTAGTTTTGCTGAGCATTAAAGCTGGAGTAGCAGGCAGAAATAGATTCACAGGGAAATGTTTACAGCTGTTGGTGAATAAGATTGTAACGTTTTTACTTTAAATATTTTTGTTAGAATTGAAGTAATAAGCTTTGTTAACAGATTTGATGAGCTGGAAAGCAGGAATAAGAAGGAGAATGGCATAAGAAGAATAAAATTTCTTTGCTTCTGTATTTAGGTGGTAGGTATAGTATGCACCACTCAGTTTAGAACACTGTAAATTGCTGTCCCAAAGCATTTTGGATAGCCATAGTCCAAAGCCATAGACTATTTTATGAGTTTTGTTGAACGGTGTTGCATGCTTTGCCTTTGTGATTACTCTACTTTGTCACATTGGTTTATTTCACGTATTTGTTACCACAGTCATCAATACGGGATCTAATACCTATCCTTTCTTTCTGTGTAAATTCAAAAAACCCAAGCACTGAACAGTGAGGCAGGTCGGCCGGCCGGCGGGAAGGTGCGGGGCCTTCAGCCAGCCCATGCCACCTCACCGCACACGTACCGCTCACCCTGTTGTAAAGGCCTGGAAGTGACTTTCTGGTTTGTTCCAGCTTTTTGTTGTTTTCTTTTTGTTTCTGTACTAAAACACAAAAATGCTTCACCTAAAAAAAGATGCTAAAATTTCAGCCGGAAAAAATCATACAGTGAAGTTTTCCTAATTCAGACCAGTAAGTCCATCAAAGTTGCTAAGCTTATTTCCAAGTGCTGAGTAAGTTTGCCTTTCTTCACATGCCTTAAAGGGATTCATGAGTCATAGCAGTAGCCTGAAACACTTTACATAAACTCTCACAACTAAGCTAGTGGAATATTAAAACACGATAAACAATGGAATCAGCAAGTACATTGAACGCTCAAGTTATAGAAAAAAAGAAAGCTGTTAGACCAAACTCATTTTCACTACATTAAAAACAAAGCGGGGGGGGGGAGGGCCTTTTTATTACTTTTTACAAAATAGTTCTAAAATTAGTATCATAAAGAAGTGCCTAATAGAGACGAGGCTGTAATCAGGTTAGTAACTTCTTCAAAGACAGATTGGGATAAGAAATGCCATGATAAAGTCCAAATAGAATGCTTTAAAGGTAATTGCTCTCTCCTCACATATACATAGAAAGGTCAAGTGTAACTAGATGCTCAGAGCAGATTTGATTTCCCATAACCTGTATTATCTAAATAAGCAGATCTGCCAATGACACTAAGGAAAGGGCTCTAAATCTCAGTGCTAAAACCTACCAGGCAGATTTGAAAAGTGAATGCTCTTCTCTGGAAGAAATGAATCAAACCCAAAATTAAGTCCACCCCCCATTTGAAATGTGCTGCTGTGTTTCTCCTCTATTCTGAAACTTACTTGAAGAAAAAAGCAGAATCACCTTAAAAAGAAAAGCAAATGAGTGTTCTTTTCTTTGCAATGAACATAAACAAAACCAAAGCTTATCTATGAGCAGAAAAAGAAAGAGGAAAAAGGAAGATCAGTTTGATCAAACGACTATCACTGATGACAAGAACAAATATTTAATGTTGGTGTTTTGATTCATTGAGTGTTCTAAGCCTTGTAATTTGTATGCCTTCCTGGAGTTAAATCCTGGAGGTACAGAATTTATGTACCACAGGTACATAAATGCCACAGAATGACATCCTTGAAGCACCTACTAATCCACCATTCTTTTGTATATCAAGCCTTATGATTTACTGATTACGATTCCATGGATTTTTCTAAAGAAATTTCCATGTCCTGTTCTTTAAATTTTATACAGTGATTTTTCTTTGTTTAGACCTTTAGGGATCCACTTAGATTCTTGAAAGAAGAGAAGAGAATAGGAGGAGGTAGCAGGAGAAGAGAAACATTATTTTTTTAGTTATATTTTATTGAAGAAATTTATACAGCCAAAGAACATATAGGAATACTTTTTAACGAAAAGAACCCTCTTTCCCCTTTGAAATGCTATATATTTATGGGAACACAATCTCTGAACAGTTTTTTTGAGAGTTTTCTGCTTTTATTTGTTTTCAACACTGTAAAATGTAATAAATAATTCCACCTACATTCTATGACAGCATAGCATGAGAAAATGAATTATAGAAAAATTATTCTCCTTCCATTACTGAGCATCTTTTAATTGAAATTTTTACAGAAAAATATTTAACTTCCAGGTTGTCATAAGTGCTTCAGGATCACTTATCAGGAATAAATAAATAAATAAATAAATAAATAAATAAATGTAAAAGTCTTTTGATGTCTTTCAGTAAAAGGCAATTACAGGTAAAGTTTAGCAACTTCCTTTCAACAGAATCCCTGAAGAAACTTATAAAGTTTGTGTGCATAGCAACATTTTTCTCATAGTGATGATAAAGAATGACAGAAGTTCTTTATAACAGACCGAAGTGTGTTAAAGTGGAAGAGTATATATGTATATCTCAAGAGACAGAGATTTATAATGCTACTTAATCATTTCAATTTTGACAGAGTTTCTAAATACTGCCAGACCAGATGTGAGAAGGAATTTGGATGGTTGCGAGTTGCTTCTGTTGTTGTTTCTATTTGCCCTTCTTACAGGCTGATGCCAACATGGAAGGTCTAATTTAGGAAGTTGTAATAGGAATGTTTATGACACTACTTTGGTTAGCCAATCATACCAGTAAGTATGATAAGTAGGAGAGAGTAGGATTATGTCACAGCTGGAGATATAATTACTGTATAAATTACTCTTTAATAGCTTCTGTGTTATGTATTAGGGAACGTGTCTCAGTTTTACCAATTAACCTACTGAAAAAACCTTCCAGTAAATTCAGCTGTGTAACTGAAGAGACAAAGTATTAGTCCTGTTATTTTTACATTGTTCTATCTGAACACATATTACTGATTAATTAAGTTCTATAAATTTCCAGTGGAACAAAAAAAAAAAGAATCTCGTATGACTATAAAATTTTGTGACACACAAAATGAGAACATATTGCATTCCCTTGACCTTCTACCTTTCAAAAATTCTCAGCATGAAAAGAAACGTGTTTCTACCCCAGAATGACATTATCCTGGCTAACAGCTGTAGTCATCTTACTCAGTATTTAGATCAGATTCTATAAGCATTAGTATCTCAAAAGGATTGGCCCAAATTTAAAGTCAGATGAAGCCAAATGTCAATCCTACAGAAGCACTAAACCTGTAAACCACAACAGGATCACTCTTTTTTTTTTTTTTTGATTTGACAAAGAAATACTGTCCTCCTGTCTTTTCCTGGTTTGTTTGGGGTTTTTCCCCTGTCTTTGATGAAGTCCTGTTTTTAGTTTCTGTTGAAGGCTTAATCCTGTAAGTCAGTCAGTCTATTTATGATCCAGTAAATGTCCTCGAGCAATTATTTAATTTAACTTGAATCATTATGAGCTTAAAAATGAAATAGTTGTCTACATGTTTTCTTGGTCTAATGCTTAGCACTTCAAAGGATCAACAAGGTTTTGGTGCCACTAAGCAGCTCTTAGGCAGACATGAGACTTACCTTACTTTAAAGAAGACATCTGAAATAGATCACATGAACTTTGCTGAGAAGTTCGGCATTTCCTCCACTGACTATAAAGCTGGCCTAAGATGACTAGCTTGCACATCTCAAGCTCAGTTCAGATGCCCACATAAAGATGTCTAATGTAATCTGGGATGCCATAAGGTACTCCAGCTGGTCTCCAGCTGCTACTCAGAACCACATGGGTCTTCCATAGATCCTCAGTTATATATGTCACCTCTGAAGTATTCTTGGTCACTTCTAAAGACCTGTTTGTGGACAACTGAACTGTGGTCCAGCTTCTTGTATGAGGAAAGTTCTCTGCCTCTGCTGCACAGAAGACTTTTAAGTTAAGGAGGAAGTTAAGTAGCAAGTTTTAGATGCCTTAAAAAATGAGCAACCCTTGACTACAGCTTTTTGGATTACATTTTGATTTAGGTTTAGATATCTGAGGTGGGAACATTCTGATGTAAAAGCACCATTTTTTTCCCATTGTTTATAAAAGAAAAATGGATGGCTTCTGATGTAAACAGGACCTTATAGGCATCTATTTTGGTATTGAGATACTTACACATGGAAATCTAATGTTATCTCAGATGATCTAGAATATTACAGCTGGCCTCTATCTGCCTCTCCAGAGGCATAGTCACCCATAAATCCTAGGCTATATGTGCTAGTCCTTCATAGACATCTCAGATTCCCCCCAGGGAATCTCAAATGACAACGAGCACCTATATTTCAATAACTGCATCCCACTCCAAAAGCTAGGTGAGCAGGACCCTACCACTGTGCCATAAATAAAGGATGACAGCAGTCATGGATTTTTGAATGTGGTTGGTTTGGTTGGTTTTTTCACCCAGAGTAATTTGGAGTAAATTCTGGTATATCTGGGATCAAAGGTTTACAGGAAATTTAAATATGTATTCCAGTTAAAAACAAAAATAATAAAGAAAAACCAAAAATGCCAAAGCATTACAGAACCTCACAGACCACTACATGAAAATCTCTGCAGTTAAGTAGGAAAAATAAAAGAGTGTCAACCTACCAATTCATCTCTCTTTCTGTATACAAGATGGTTTCTTGAATCTGTATCAGATTATATGCTCAGAAAAGTTGCATTGGGATTTTTTTAAAACATAATTATGTAAGCAAGTAGATCTTGTTATTTCCAGGAACCAATGGGCTGGATGGATTATCTGAAGTAGAAGGAATTGCAAGCTAGGAGCCAGATCACTGCAGAAATAACTATGAAAAAATACCAAAGGCTGAGGAGAAAGTTCAAGTGTAATTTATGCTTTATTACTGTTAGTAGAGCACCTATAGAAGTCCCAGGGAGGATAAGTTTCAAGAATCATGTGCAGACTCAAATCAGACAGCATACAATCTTCAGCTGGTTACTGTCTACTAGAATAAGAATAATGGAAGGAAACCATTGGGAGTTTAACATTTGCAGCCTTCAGCTGAAGTTTGTCCAGCTCCCTCCTGTAATGTCAATAATCTCAGCTACTGACCACAGTGCATGAATCTTTAAAATCCTTGCCTTTGTCAATAAAAAGTTGTTCAAAGAGTTCTAGAGTTGGTTTTAGAAGATTTCCACAGCTTTCCTGAAATAGGTAGGACTTGAATAAATTTAATCTAGTTTGTTAGACCATGTAACGAGTATTAAAATAGTCAGTATATCCATCTCTGCATCAACTCAAAACCAATAAACTGGAACAAAGTAAATCCTAAATACCTTCTGTTTGGGGGGAAAATGAATAAAACTTCTTCTTTCCTTCTAAACCCAGTGTTTTGTTTAGAGAGTGGATGTACAGAATAGTAATTATCAAATTTATTATTCATAGGTTTTTTAGGAAACACAAATCACCTTTAAAGCATACTAGGGATGGATGGAATGCTGTAACTTTTTTATCACATATATAAAGGCGTTGTCTGGAATGGTAAAATCCAGTCATAGATTGACACCAAAAGTAGGCTATAACTTTAGTAGTCAATGATAAAATCTGATCATTGCAATACAGAGCTCTACTCATACATACAGATAAGGGGGTTATGCTTTCTTCTTTTCTTTCCTTTTTTTTCAGTAGCATATTGAATGTCCTGTCAAAAAAGACATGTCTGTACTGATAAAATGTCAAGATTTCTATATTTTTTCTGAAAACATTAGATTCATTATAGGGTTGTGTAGTGCTATATCAGACCAAGTAATGCTTCTTAAACTCTGTTAATATTATTTTATATCTTGAATTTATCCATGGAGCAGTATCTTGAAGAGCTGAAAGACTGATGAAGTTAGATACAGTTATAATATTGGTCTTAAAATATAAGACTTCTACTTAGAAATACTAAATACTTTCAAAAGCTTAGTATGATATTTCCAAATCTGGGTGAGGGAGTTTTCGTTTGTTTTGCTTTTTGTTTTTGGTTTGGGTTTTTTTCTCCCAATGCTTGAAATTGAAGTGAGAAAAATTGCTGTTTTGGGGGAAAAAACAACCAACCTTGCTTTGGGAAAAGTAATTCACAACAAAGTTTCAAACTTTTCAAAAGGTTTCATTTACTCCTTGGAGAAATTTTCCCTTTGTTAACGGTTTACTTTACAGAAGGAAACTCATTGGTGTAATTACTACTCAATAATTCCATGATAGATAGATAGATAGATAAACAGGAAGATATGGGTAAAATGCATAGCTATATATTCGCAGACACATGTATGCATAATACATTTGTACATATATCTATTCAGATAGATGATGTCCAAGTAAAAAGATATTTATACAAAAACACACAGCATCTGTTATGCTAGTTTATGGCATTTGTGGACTTCAAAGATCTAAAGAAGACAGCAAAAAAACTTTAGTGTAACTAATGAGATTAATGAAATGAAGATAATTAAGTAATGTCATGAAGAATCAGACTTTAAATAAAATAAGTCCACTGTTTAGGTAGTACCTGTGAAGATCAGTTTGGCTCAATACCAGACCATCTTGTTTCAATACACTGATCTGGGTCTTTTCTGCTCTCAGAGAACTCTTTCTTAGAGAAAAAATGAACATTTTCTTTATGATCAGCTCAGGTTTGTAGGATGATCCTTTTCCCTGCATCTCCTTGTACTAATTCAACATCGAGCATCAAGCAGAAGTAGTAAAGTCAGTTTGATAAACATTTTGTGCCTATGTCTTTTGTTGTCATTCTTTCTCACTGTGAATGGTTTTACTCACAATCACAATTAACACAAGTATATTATATAGTCACTTGATTCTTGCCTATGACAAAACTAGAAGTGTGACAAAGAATTACAAATGTCCCTGAAACAGCTACTCATTATTAATGTAAGAGTTTAGGCTTAAAGAATTGACAAACCTGTCATTTATAACTATATTTGAACACTGTCAATGTGTGAGGACTCAACTGCCACCAAAACCAAAACAAATACTGATTCTATTGATTAAGTCAAAGTAATGGACATGATTATACTAGCATATTTTAATCTACATCTTTTCACTCTCCAAAATAGACATAAAATACCATATAATAACATCTTTTTTTCTTACAAAAGATAACTTTTCAAATATGATTACATTTTTCAACCTTTTTCATCCTTTTTATGATGGTTTTCATAGGCTTATGAGGGGTATTTCATTTTTTTCATGAAAAGCAGTAATATGATAATGTACTTGTCCTTGCTTAGAAAAAATATGGTGGTTTTTTATGTAATAATTGGATTTCACATAATTGGAAATGGAACAATAGAAGAGTCAGCAAATTTTGACCTACCTTTCGGCACGTCTAACTTCTTTATAATGACTTGAGCAAGCTTTGAGTCAGTTTCCTGAAACTTTATTACAGGATTTTGCTTTATTCAATCACTCATGTGTTCATTTATTTATTTTAAATCCACATTTCTTAGCTCCCTGGAATATTCACACTATTTCCTAGGTGACTAGGAAGTTCCCATATCTTTGAAAAGTTTTCAGAAATGTTCAGAATCTTACATTTAGATCACAGAAATAAGTACATTAAAAGCAAGTGGGTGACTAAGGTAGAGAGAAGATTTCGTTGCAAACCTTTAAAAATATTTTCAATTGTTGGGTTTTGGGTTTTTTTTTTCTCATAGAAAAGTGATCAGAATTTTGATCTTTTGGTTCAAATGTAAACAATCATAGATACAGCTCACTTTATAGTAGAGTGGGCAAACTTTAATAATCATAAATCAACTTCAGAAGATAACTATATGCCATTTCCTTCCAAATAACACAGGCAGAATTTGTCTGCTCACAAAATAAAAGGTAAGATCAGAAGTTTTCAGTCTTGTTTATGCAGAAACTTAAACCACTTGGCTTGCTTTTGTCTTATAGGAAGGACAGAAAAATAGGATAATATTACCAGAATCACATAAATTGTTTGAATTACTAAATTCCTGCATCATATAGGTGATTGATTTGTTTTTCCTTGAAGCAACAGTCATGAGCTTCAGAGTCATTTATATCTATCTGAATGTCATTAATGTTTATAGAGCTCTTATTGTTCACTACAGCCAGGAAATGTGAGCTCTAATACTTGAGTACACTGAGATCATCGTATCCCATTCTTGCCCATCCTGGCAGTAAAAATGGCTTTAGGTAGTAAATTATGTATTTGTAATTTGTAAGATAACAGGTGGTGCTAAGTGAATGACAAATAGGATCTTGGTTACTTTGTTGTTTGTTGCACTGCAGAACACTTAAACGATTACATCAGATTTGTTGGTTTTGTTTTCCCCAAAGGGTTTCCTGTGACACAATTGTAACTTTGTCCTTGCCAAGAAAAGTCAAACGGAATATTAAAAAGGTAGCAGAGCATATACCTGAACAACTGCAAATGCCAGAGACAAAATGAAAGCTCACCTTGCAAGTGGTATGGATTTAGCAGCCTTCCTAGGCTTAAAGAAGGCTATGAGGCAGGTGAAAGTCAACACGTACTCCCCCTCTCCCCTTCTCCCCCAAAGGAAAGAAATCAACCCCAACAACCAACCCATCACGGTTAGTGCATTCAGAGATAAGTAACTACTGGAAAGGCAGTAATCTTTTCCAACACTAATCTGCAAAGTCTTTTGAAGTAAAGATATTTTTCAAGTCTTTATGTATCCCTCTGTTAAAACTTTCAGGATGAGTTCTGTTCCAGCATAAAAGGTATTTCTATACATAGGTAAACAGAGATGTAATTAAAGAAATCCAACATGTTTAATTTTTTGCCTAAAGTAGATTTCCAATACTAATCCATATTTCTATCACTTTCTTCTGAAATTATGGAAGGGTCTGAGGACAAGAGTGAACTCAATTTGAGCTGTGCTCCTGCATACTTTAAGTTCTGGTCCCAAGTGCAATAATTACACAGTTTGCAAAACTTTGCATTGGTATGTGAAATGAGACATTGTTAAATTCAGGTAATTTTATTTAACTTTCTGCAAACTGATCATATGTAACATTTTTCCTGAGATTTTCTCTTTCCAGACTATTGTGCTGCAATCCAAAAAAAGGTTTTTCTTCCCAAGATATAACTATCACCTTCCACATGCCTGATCCAGCACTTGCCCTGTTCATTCATCTGCTTTGTTCACTTTCTATTAACCTCTGATCTTTTTTATTTCTAAGGATAATAAACATGAGTAGAAACAGAGTCCAGATTACAAAATTATTTGAGTACTTAGTGGAAGCTAACTGCCAAAACAGAAGCTAGTGTCAGTGCTGCAATTATAATATTTTAAGGATATCAGTGACAACTTTACAGATATGTAATTAGTTTCATAAAATCTTGGGCACACAAACAGTTTGGAGGAACTCTTTGCATTTGAATACATTTCTCCAGGAGTTAAAAATTATACACATATATATAAAACCCACTCAGGACAGGAAAAAATACTGTGTTTTACATTAGACTGAAGTATTTCAAACACATTCAATTGTCTCAGGAGAGCTCAGCTGCTATGACAATCAAAAAGGTCATGGAGTTAGTTCTGGCTGTTAGTGGCGTGTGGGTTGCAAACATGGTATCTATAGTGATAAACCACCTACAGTCTAAGGTACATTGATAGAAAAATTAGAGTACGAGGTGGGCAAAGATATTACCACTTCCAAACACAGCAGCTTTGCCCAAAGTCACTTCATATTTTATAAATTGTGTTATAAAGTCAAGAATTCCCCAATCAACCAATGCACAATTCAATAACAGCTTGGAATTGGAAACTGGAAATTATAACTGGCACAGAAGCCAAGCATCATTCCATTACATATTTACAGTAAATGTGCCATTTGTTGCATATAACTGGAGAGGTGAATGTGATTAAATACATAGACTATATACATCTTCCAAACATACATAATAAATTTAATTTATGCATATATATAGGATAGTTTATCTATCATTGATATGTATGCAGATTTAAAAAGTAACAAATATTTTTGAACTCACTACAATTTTCTGTTCAAGTAAGTGCATGCAAACACAGTTTCATAGTTAATTTCTATCACTGGGAATTTTATAAATGCCTTTAAAAACTCTTTTAAAACAATATATTACCTTTGGGAAATGTTTAAGGCTTAATAACACAGTATTCAGCAAAATGCATGTTGTTATTTTAGGTCTCCTAAGCCCCAACTTGATGTTACAGTCTCACATTTCTTTGCATAGCATGTGTGCTTTAGCCATTAAAACAGACGCATATTGAAAAGATCAGTTTAGCTTAGCATATTATTGACTTTACTCATGTAAATTGAGCATGATATTGTTCTGTTGTAGTAGAAATTTTGTGCAGTAATAGAAACAGAAAATATCAGAACACAGGACTCATTTTTAAATCTGAGGAGAATTCTGAGTTGCTCAGATTCCAATTGTGTAAACACATACAGTCCCACTCATTGATAGTAGTGACAATATAAGAACGTGATACTGAACAGATCTTAACCGTGAAAGAATCTCCTTCTTGGACACAATCACACAAAACCAATTTGATCGTCTTTGTCTGAGTCTTACTCCATCTAATCATAATCTCTATTCAAACTGTTACTCTGATTTAAATTATTCGGTTTTAGCTTTCAGGAAACAAATCTGTAAATCTTATGAGAATTAGGAATATTGAAAGTCTCACGGTTGAAGCGTTTCATTATTAGACTGAGGTAAAAAAGCATCATCTAGATTAATAAGCAAAATGGGCTAACCTTTTGTCTTTCACCATGAGCACATTCTACAGGCAAACTTCTTGTTTTCTAAGTGCCTTCCTAGTTTTATCTTTAAAGCACAGCATTCCAGTGATTGTTTTTTTCAGTGCCATACATACATATAACGCATCATCCCCATTTGTCTCTATATCAGCTGACATATTAAAAAATCAAATCATTTGCTTTTCTTCCTTTCTAGTCGTAACACCTTCCATATTATCCCAACTAATCTTTTACTTGGTATTCATCAGTGGACCTGTAGTAGCAGGCTGATCTTGAACTTTCAGAAACCTTCTGTGGGCAGTTGCCTTGAGCTGAAAAGCCACACACATTTTAACAGAAACTATGCAGTTTTCAGTGCATGATTAGGTTTTTAAATCCCATTGTAATTCTGGCAATGAGCCCTTCTTGGAACAGACTCTCCCATTATACAAATATTATTTAACTTTGTGGAAGCGTAAAATTAATTTATACAATTATTATGGTAATTTATTAATATAACTGTCGTATGACATATGGCAGAATGTTAGAATATTGGGTGATTATGGACAATGTTTTTCACAGAAAATAAAATCACTAGCTGCACCATCTAACAGTAAAAACAAAAAGCAAATGAAGAAAACCTCTTACCTAAATTCATTGTTTTCAAATCCAGCCTTGCAACACTTTGTACATGGTAATACTTGCACTCGTGTTATTCACACTGGCAGACAAAGACTATGAATAACAGCATTAAAACCACAAATAAGCCTGAAAAACTTACGGTGTGTATACTATATACCCACTGGCAAAATAAATATACGTATTATTTCAGTAACAATGACATGAGCCAGTCTATTTAGTATAATGAGATTAAAAAGACTCAATCCTATTGAAATAATATGGCATTTCTGTGACATTCAAATCCAGCAAATTCATAGATGCAATATGTGTGGTGGACTAGTCTGCCTTGTGGAAAGGTCAGCCTAATACAAAAGACCAAAGCAAAATACGCAATCTATGAACCAAGAAGCTGCTGAACTAATAGATAGGCAGTATCTGACAAAATCTACCTAGACATTTAAGGCTAGGCATAACTTTCCACTGAAGTGATGATTACTTAAGCTGAACATTTATTAAACAATGAAGAAACATGTATATTTTATACACGGCAATGTCTTCATTTAGACTTGTTCTTTTGCATAAATTCTGGAATGTATGCACTCAGACTGGAAAATTTACCAAACCATGACTGACAATAATGTTATTTAGCAATAAAGAGAAAAACATGATTATCTTCAGATGAGTTATTGGTGAGGATCTGGAGAATATCCTACACCTTTCTATGTTTAGGCTTGGCTGCTTTTGCTATGTGAGCATATCTTAGCAACAGTTTATACTCAGCAGAATTTATAATTACTAAAAACTGAGGAAGGCAATGAAGCATGCATTTTAATTGTGGAGAAATGTAACCCTTGAGAAAAATCATACATGAGAAAGTGTAAGACTAATAGATTCATTTTAAAATGTGTACTTGCGTGTTTTGGTCACACCCAGGAGACAATGAACTTGCAAAACAGAGAAATGAAAATTTTCATGAGGGCAAATTCAAAAAGATTGGAGAATGGTAAGTATCAGTAAATATGTCTTTGAAAATATAGGATAAGGGATTCTGAAAATGAAATATTGCTTATATAAATTAGAGAATGCAAAGGAGGCAGGCTACAGAAATGAGTTCTAATTCTGTCTGTTTGACATGAATTTTTTCGTTCATTCATTCTTTCATTGATTCATTTAATCTGCCTTTCACCTCATTTTCAATATTAAAAAGTGAAGTGTAATAGTTTATTTCTTTATTTCACAGAGTACTGTGATGATTAATAAGTTATCACCTTTAGAGCTCTATGGCATTTACAGCTTAGAAATATTGTACTCTATGCTGACTGCTGGTTGTGGCATTTACAGAGATATCATGAGATTTTTTGAACTTCTGGTTAATATTTATATTGTGCGTATATTTAGAACAGAGATAAGCTGTGCAAGAAACCTAACATAACAACCTCTTAGCTTTGCAGATCGAAGACAAAAAGTAGACTAGAGGGCAAAAGTAAATATCTAATCTAAAGCACATGTCTTTCTGCAATAGGAAATTCAAGTAAAATTTGGATTTTTGGGTTCATGTAGAGAAGATCATGGATGTAAGGTTGCTCACTTAACATATAGCTGCCTCTGAGAAGAGGGCAGCTGCTTTAAGGACATCTGATTCTAATATAAAGTGCAGAGTTTAATTTACAGGGGACTTAATGTGAGCAAATGCCCATCCACATGAACACACTAACCAATCAAATTTTGAAAATTGAAACCAATGCCTGTTCACTCAGCCTGTTAGGCATGATAATGTGACTTAAATATTGAACAAAATTTAAAGTTCTGTTGCAAACAGCAGGAGAAATAGAAACCTGATGATGGTGACTAGTCAGAAGGAAACACTACTTTTACTTTTTCCACTATATTATATTTTAAAAAAAAAAAAAAAAGAAAAAAAATTATGAGACAATTCTAAAGATAGAACCAGACTGCTCCCACTGAAATCAGACAGTTAAGTTACACAAACCACATAGTGTACTTTATTTCTGAAGAATAACTGTAAGTATTCAGTGTCGTCTCCTTTAATAATGCAATTACCAGGTCAGCAGGAGCATCTAGCTGATAGTTTAGTATTATCAAACCTTTCTGGGTAACCAGGCCTTACTGTGAATACAGCTGATCTTGTAGTGTGTGACCCAGGTAGCCCCTGCTCTCCTTCATCCTGCAATCCAAGCTTCATACTGCTCAGTGGGCAATATGAGGCAGTATTCCTCACTTTGCTAGCTAATCTTACCAAAATGCTGCTACTTAGCCAAAAGTTTCTGCTAACCTAGGTCTTTGCCAATGAGTTAGCACTAGCATGCATCCAGCACAGAGGAGACCTGGAGCAGTCTCTCAGCTCACGTCAGACTTCCAAACCTCTTCTTTCATCTCACAGCTTATGAGCAACACAATTTTGTCTTCCTCCTCATTCTTCCTCTTTTAAATAGTAACATTTACCTTTTCCAGAACTGGAACCTATTGCCTTAAATAAAGTTAAATGCACACTCGTGTTTAGGCACTGTTTATTATTTCAGATTTTTATACTTCATTGCAATTAGGACTTCTTTCTTCAATTCTTATTTGGCACATTTTTTTAAACACAAAAAATAAAAACATAAAATAAATGCGCTTGTTGGTCCATTTAATGTAACTACCTTTCTCTCCACCAGATGCTTCCAGAAGGCTCCTTCTCTTACTTCCTCTGGAATCCCCTCTGCATTTTTGTAGTGCAGGGGAATGGGTAAAGACATAAAGAGGTGCTGCTTTTTCTTAATGAAAATCTCACAACAGAAAGAAAATAGCATGGATATGGGCTTAATCCAGACACTTTCATGAAAAAAAATTGAGAGGAAGAATATGGTTGTGCTTTTGCCATATGACAGGAGCTTTCACTATCTCTAGAACAGCTAAGAGGAGGTTAAGCTATAGCATGTTCTATCTGCATTACAATTAACCTCTCTGTTGTAAAAGCAGAGCTTTGAAAGGATTTTCTGATTCCTCTGCCAATAAAATCTGTAAAACTGGTAAGTAAGGTTACCACCAGAGCTATGTTATTGGCATAAATTTTTTTATTAGAAAACTGTAGAATAAAAAACACCTAAGAAAAAAGAAATAAAAATATCCATTCCTTCAGTGTCAGAATTCAGTCAGAGAAGGAACAGAAAGGCTGATAGACTCTAACCTCTGATTCTTCCACTCAAAAAGAAGGAATATTCCAATCAGGTTAACAAGTAGCCTTTTTGGTGCTCTTTGCAGCTAAAAGCAGATTTACCTCTTGGTTTGCTGAATGCAATATAACAGTGTTCCATTTGCACTTCAGGAGTAACTCCAGAAGCCCCAGAGGAAAAAGACAAAGAAGTTTTCTAGCAGTTTTCAAAAGCAACAGCAAGAATTGAACTATATGTGAGGCTTGGGATATTGTTAAAAGGGGTGAAAAGGGAAAATGGGGAAGAGGTCAGTAATTGGAGAGCAGAAGGTTAGAGGCTGCCTGTTCATTTGGGGGATTTGTACTGAGAAAGAGACCAGGCTTGTTTAGCTGGTTGACTGATTTCATCTGGGAGATGTGATTTTCAGTGTGTACTGGGTAGAAGGAAAGGGAAAATCAGGAATAATTATTTTTGGCAGAGTTAGGTAATTCCCAGTCCCAGCCATCTTCATTTGGTCACCAGCTGTTACTGCTGAAAAGTATTTTGTGTTACACAGTATTAAATCTCCATTTGTGTTCCCTTTCCTGATTGCTGTTGTTTTCTCTGTTGCTTTTACTCTAAATTTCCTGGCTTTTAGAAATCCTGCTTTGCAAACTACTGCTGCAGTTCTAGAATATCTACAATGCTTAATTTATTGATATTTTTACTCATAGCTATAATTCCTTCTGAATGTACTTTTGGTCTGCAAATATATTAGTCTTTTTCGGTTTATATAATTAATGTGCTGCATATTGGGCATATTGCCTGAAGTTCACCCTGCTGCTGAATGCTAGACTAAAAGACCTGTATAGGGAGAATCAGCAATGAACTTAGGCTGAAAAGTTTGTGATATCCTTAATAATGTGGTCACACATTATCTAGAGTATTTGCAAGCAAACAGAACCATAAAATATTCCAAATTTCCATCAAAACAAATTTGTACCCTACAAACCTTTTACGTCCCAAAGGATCTGATAGCTCAGTGACTAAGGTAGTCATGCACTGAAAGAGAAGCTGAGGCCAGGGCTAAACTATTCTTTTTACTCCAGTTTAAGTACATATTCAAGTTTGGCCCTCAATTATCCATATGGCCCATGTATTGGTTTGCTCTCTGACTGATCTTGGCACACGTGGACTGTTTCTACAACTGGGAAAAAATGATTTGGAGGTGAGCAGTACAGAGCAACTGAGTCAGGCTTGCCAAAAGTTCACTCAGCTGTGTTTCTCAGAGGATTTCTCAGTAGAAGTCTCCCCATGTGCTCAAATTCAGTATTCTACAAGTTTATTAATGGGAGAATGCTTTACAATGCTGTATCAAAATGCCTGGACTGATACCTAATGGCCAGAGGGGGCACTTGGGTATCAGAAAAGCACATAGCTTAGCTCTGAGGAGGGAAAATAACAAACACACAGCAATGCAGAGCATCTTCTGGAACACCTTTCAGATTATTACAGAACAGTTAACTGAATCAAATTTAAAATAAAGCTATAGTGTATGTGTATATATATATCTATATATCTGATTTTTGACATTACTAGTAAAGGATCAAGTCTTTGTTGACCTGTTAGGGCAGGGTCTCTAATACCTGTCTGTTCTTGCTTTGGCCTAAGCTGCTTTCAGCTTGTAACATTCCCTTAGAGATCAAGTGGCTATTGTCAATCTTTTGTAGCTGAAGCCCTGAGGACATTGTATGGAGTAAAGGTTTGACACCCCTTGGCTGCCCTCAAATAGTACTGCTAGCAAGCAAGACCCCCTTTTTTCAACTGAGGTTGGCAAATTGTGCAATTTTCAAACTTTAGCTGAGAGCCAACAAGAAGGACACAGTCTGACACAAAACATACCAGATGACCCCTAGGTGAATTTAAAACTGAGGAGGAAATAAACCTACCATGAAAATTGTATCAGTCTTAGTGAGAACCTTGGAATACTGCCAGTTCATCATAATCTTTCAATCCCTCTCCTGGTTCTTCCTGAGGAAATTGTCAACTCCCAGGCAAAGCAAGACAAGGAAAGGGTTATTTTCCAAAAGATGGTCAGCAACAGACCTTTGCAGCTTATGGTGTTTAAAGTGAGTCAGTGAATGTATCAGGTACTGCTTGTTTAATTCTATTTTTTTATTGTTCCTTAGCTCCGAACTGGCACAGCACATCAGACAGGTACCTTACATTTCTTGTGAAGGATGCCTGGGGCAGATCTTCTTGTCATCCAGGAATGTAAGCTACAGAAGAATCCAGCAGTGGTACACCATCTTCATTCAGTTCCTCCTTAAGGAGGAAGTGTAATATTTAATATTGCCCTCTGCTCCATTAGTTCCTTCATGAGGAAAATGGAAGAACATAAGGAATCAGAGTGAAAGATTTGGCTTTGAGCATATGAGGAAGAAGAGTCCTTGGAAAATAGACTGTCCCTGTTTCACAATGGGATGGACAAGTAGGACCTGCTTAGCCACTCTAAAACTTTATTCTATGGATGGAGGGAAACAAAAAGATCTGTGTAGGGTTTCATGTAAATACCTGTAGTTGTGGAGGGTTTCATGTTAATACCTCTAGTAGATGGGATCTGCCTCCCTCCACACCTCTTCAAAAAAACACTTACCTATTTCTGTAGTCCATGCAGAATATTTGGCACTTGTATTGAGAGGCCTGTCTCTCCCAATACCTGCAATTTAGGTGCATGCTAAGTGCTCATGTTGTCATTCTAAATTACCTCTTTCTGTTCCTCCAGATCCTGGACAAATTATCTGACCTTTGTACTTTAAATACTGCATAGTAAGAGGCATACCCTACAATTTAAAAGGCAGTTAATTACAACATAATTGGGTATTTCTGAGGTATGACTATAGGTAGAAATTTAAAAAAAATTATATATTAGTGATTTTTTAAAACATAGTGCCTTATAAACCAAAGATAACAGGAACAGTCAGTCTCATTACATATTGCTAACAGCTCTCTGACATCTAGCTTTCCAGTTATTCACAAGATGTTTATGAAAGAAACTTGTATTCCACATACCCTTTTATTATGTTAACTTTACACTCAGTTTGGGTGGACAGCCTTTGTCCCAAATAAATATGTTAGGTTATATGATGGAAGTTCATCTGCACATCCACAAAGGAGTACAGAGAAGCAACAGCAAGAAGGGGACCCCAAATAAGACTCCGCTGGGCTACTCCCAGTCCTATCACAGCTGCCATCAACCTATCAAAGGCCCATCTGCACAAGCCCAGAGAAGCACAGGTGCACAAAGGTAGGTGAGAACAAAAATTAAGGATGCAGAGGAAGGGAGACCCAGTCCAGGCCCCTCCCAGGGCTGTCCCAGGAGATCCTCAGATCCATGGTCCAGGTGTGACACCCATCAAGATGAATAAACACCAGAGCACCTTTCAGGTTGGGGGGTGTTGCTACCTAGGGGTATGGGACACATTGCGGGACTGCACAAGGCTTACTTTGGGATGTGTAGGGGAGGACTCAAAGGAAGGGAAGGGGATGGGTCTAGGTGATTTGGGGAGGAAAAGGCATGGGAAAATGGAGGGATGAGGGTATAAAAAGGGCCAGTTGCATGTAAACAGTTAGCTGGTGGGTACACTTGTCTGGCTACGTCTTGCATCTGATCAGTGCAGGCCATCCTATCTTCTTATTAAACTCCTTTTCTAACTGTTTTCCTGAGTGAGGGACTGTCTGTTTTGTGTGCATATATGCGTTCGGGGGTCTAAGTGTCAGCAACTGGGGTCAGACAAGGGATCAGAGCCATGTGTCAGTAGTGTCAGTGACTGGAGCAAGAGTGGATGTGGGTGTGCAAGTGACTGGAGCAAGAGTGGATGTGGGTGTGCAAGTGAGTGTGTGAGTGCTAGCGAAGGGCAAGCCAGAGTAGCTGGCAAGTAGATGAAGCAGGGGGGCGGGTACGCAGCAGGCTGGGTCTCAGAAGGTGAGGGCATTGGAGGAACTGGTTATCGGAGGGACCAGGGAGTCCCAGCCAGCCACTTGGGGGTCTGGGAGTCTTAAGGGAAAGACCTGTGGTTGTGTGTGTGCGAGTCAAAGCAACCAGACTGTGTGATGTGGGCAAGGGCATTGCTGGCTTAGGGAAACCATCTAAGTCAGAAAAAAATTAATGAAAACAGCAAATAATGGAAACAGCAACTCTTTTGGGGGGAATAGCTGTACACAGAGGCCTGACACTGTGGAGAAGTCAAGCCTGCAGTGGAACCATTGTCTGTGGGTCCAGGGCATCAGCCAGGAACCAGGCACACTACGGGGTCAGAAGCGGTATGCTGTCTGTGGTGGGGGAACCAGCCAGACTGTACCTTGGCAGAGACATCCATTGGTGTGAGAGTATCGTGTACAGAATGTGCAAGAATGCCCTAAAATGAAAGCTTAAGAACAGAGATTGCTTACCCCTTCTTATACTCATCATGACTGAGAGATGAATTTTAAATGTTATGTCACGGGTTCTGTGCTCGTGGCTACCTCACCCTAAATTCCCCCATGACACAGAGGAAACTAGATCAACATATGAACAAACAAATGTTTCTCTGCTCAAAGGTTATTAGTAAGGGTGGCTATGCTGCTAAAAAATATTTTAAAGCAAATTCTGTCAACAAATTTGCAACCTTTTTTCACATGTATCACAGGAAGTTGACATTTCACTTTGTCTCTCTCTGTGACAAGACCAATGCAGAGTAAGTATACTCTTCCCTGTCTTTAATATTTGAATCTGAGTGCTGGCACACAGAAGGAAAGCAGTTTGATTGCTTTTTGGATATTTTTCTACTGTCAGACACAGGACGATCAAGATGCTTATCTGGTTTTACAATCAAAGTCTCTGGCTGTGTTGTACAAATCAGCTCTTAAAGTATGGTGTACTGCTATAGCTTTGAATATGACATCAGGGGAAAAAAAAACAAAACAGAAAAAATTGTAAGTTAAAGCCTCATTGCAGTAGTTGTTTACGCAGAGTGATTTTAATTGCATTGCAAACACCTATCATTTGCCAAGCACTAATTTCCAGCTAAGAGGTAGTAACATCCAGCTGAAAACTACTTTTTTTTTTTTTAAATCCTCCTATCCAATGGATGCATTGCAATTGCTGCAGTTTTAGCCAGTTAAACCCCTTTTCCTTACACAGTAAGTTAAAGTTTAACACACTGAAATACTACAGTGAAACCACATTATCAACTTTTCAAGAGTGACATCAAAAACAGATTATGATTTTGAAACCTGTCCCTGTCCCACATGCTTGGTAGAAAAAGAAGAATGTTCCTCTGTGTAGAACATCTGTGACTGGCCTTCTATTTGCTTTGATTTTTTAAGAGCATTGCAAAGCCTATTGGCATTTTTCTGTATGTTTGATATAGAAAAAGTACAACCCCTCTGGTATCCCCTTCCAAACACTATATTATCAGTAAGCACTTGCCATAGATTTGTCACCCAAATGCTTTCAAGAAACAGTAAGTGGGGACAGGCCTGAGACAAGTTGTATTTATCAGCTGAGACAAATAATTTCTTTGCAGTTATACTTTATACCTGTTGTACTTGCCAGTTTCCAGTACGGATATGATTGTTCAATGCAAGTCACATGGAAGTATGTGTCCCTGAAGCTAAATTGGAAGCTGGGTACCACTGTGCTTATTGGGGCATGTACCCATCATGGATAAGTTTTTAAGGTGTGTTGACATACAAATGAGCTGTTTCAACATAGTGTATTGGTCTAGCGTGGGGAACAATCATCTAATCAGAGCATGTACCTATCAATTTGGGTACAAGACAAATTATTCAAACATTCCTGTTAATTGACAGGCAGTTTAATAATTTTAATTTGAAGTCTCCCTTGGTGATGGATGAAATTAAGGATGAAATTAAAAAGTTATATTGAGTTGAATGATAAACCAGACTTTACCATCCACGAGCACCCACAATGGGAATTTTCTGAAGGGATTATTAGGGGAAGGTTAATTAGTATTTCATCTGGGAAATGGTAACAGATGAGCTAAAGGAAACCTACATATAATATTGAAACAATTAAAAAAAATCTCAAACAAAAAAAAATAGATTTATTAAGTAGATAACATCGATAAAAAGTCATTTTTGTTGCTGTCCTATTAACTGAAAAGGAGGCAGTTTTTAGATACATTTGAGTTAGTGAGTTCAGAGAAAAAGCTATTGATGTATATATTTCCAAATGGAAACCACAGAATTAAGCTATTGTGAAGGATCCAAGAGGGAGGCCCCACAACCAATCCTCAGAGTTATAATTATAAAAAATGAGCTTAATTTTTCAGTAAGTCTTAATATGTAATTATCAGATCTTCATAAAACTAGATGCATTAGTCATCTGTTTAAAATTAGAATTATCAGCACAGATGTTAAAATTTAAGTGTTGAAACTGTGAATTTAAAATATATATTATTACACAAAGAAGTAAGTCCTGATTTTCTTGTCATTTAATAAATAAAAATGTATTTTTAGACTCAAAATCTCATCCACTGAATAAGACTCAATCTACTTATAACAAATTACTAAGATTACTACTCAAAAACAGTACAGCACAAATGTCTTAATAAGATTACTCAGAAGGATATCACAGAACAGAGCATGGTGGGTCGCCTAATGAGTAAGCAAGCCAGCTAGAATGTTACCCAATGTTATATGTGAAACATCCTTTTTAAATATTTAATAACTAGTTATCGTGGCTTTTTTTTATTCTTCTTCAGATCAAGTTATGGAACTCGGGCTCCAAATATCTTTTGCAAAGAAGTTCAAGGACCAAAGGTGCCTTGTCCTGAACACAGGTAATATTACCCACTCACCACTGCAGACTCTTCTGAACCTTGTCTATAGGCTCAGGAGCAGTAAATGGCCTTCACTCTTATAGCACAGACACCAATCAACTAAAGTTGCAAAATCCCCTGAATAAATACATATAGCAAGGCCTTCAAACAGGAACATCTGTTCCAAGTACTTTGGGAAAACAGCCAAGAGGCAAAGACATATCCAGGAGAACAAGTGCTGAAAATAGTCTGCCAATATGAATTTTTCAAGAAGCAGAAGTGCCCCTTTCTTGCTTATCTCTTCCTGAAGAATAGAATAAACATTATGATTTACATTTATTCCAAAATAAACTTAAGGGGAAAAAAAAAGGAGACTAAAAAAAGAGCAAGGGCCTTCTAGGTTGTAAAGTAGATCTAATGTTTTGTAGAACTTCAGTAAATGAAATATTTTGTAGGTTTCTAGGAATAATTTAAAATTCTGTTGTACTATTTCTTCTTTTTTAAAAAAAAATAATATTTTCAATTAGGGGTGAATGAAAATGTCATATTTGAACCAGTCTGCCCCAAACTCAGAAGAAACAACTAACTTCCACACTTCATTACTGCCCTGGCCATTGATTTAGAATTTTTTTTTTTTTTCCTTTCTGTTTATATCCTCTTTCTTATTAGGTATTTAGAAAATGTCTAAAGTAGTGATGGACCTTGTTGTGGCCTCCAAGTGATATTAAAAGTCAGCTAACTAAGAAGAAAGAAGGCTTACCAACACAAAATCCAGTCTGGGTTACTTTAGGGTCTGGAACACAACACAACAAAATATAGGTCTTTCAGGAATTTACATATATGATATGTCTTTGTCTAATTGGTGCTGTTTTCCATGTATGTACATGGATGTATATCAGAAACAATTTCTGTAAAAGCCACTAAACTATTGCCATCCAACAGCAGCATGGAAAATAAGTAAGAGAAACAACATTAACGGGATAAGAAAAGGTAATATTTTCCTCTCATTTCCTGTACAGATGAAGAGATATTTTTACATTTGGAGAGCTCAGACATTCAACTCTCAGGAGATGGGGAGAAGCCAGTTGCTCATCCCTGATTCATCCTCTCCATTGCCAATAAATTGAGATTACACTGAGACAACATCCACATGTGTGTTCCCCCTGTGTTTATGAATCTATCACCATCAGAGATTCAGTGGGAATATGTATAGCTGTTATTGTGTTAAGATATGAGAATGGATATTAAATCTTCTTCCTGCAGGTGACGTTTGGAATGAACACACTGATTTGTGTCTAAAGGAGAGTTAATAGAGCATTTAGTTTAGAAAATAATATTTCAGGTATCACAATTCTGATTGTGTTGCACTGAAAACAAAGGGAAAAAAAACAGCAAAAAATCCCTCTGTAAGAAATACAAAACAATTAAAGTTAGAATAATTGAAATTTACCTATTTTCATATTTGAAAGGCTTTTGGAGCTTTACCCTGTCATATCTGTTTGTACCTGCATTCTCATTTTAGATGAACTCTTTGGTGTGGATACAGCTTCAAGGAACAGAGTTTATAAGTTCCAGTCTAGCTTCTAATTCATGAGGTGAGATAACTGTCCTAAGAAGTCTCAAAGTCAGCAGGTCCAGGAGGATAAAAAGGGTGCAGTTCCTCAGCTGCCCAAGACATCCAAAAACTTGGTCTGCCACAGTTTACCTTCCTCCTTAGTGCTATCAGAAACACTCAGGTGAGCTAGAACAGCAATATGATCCAAGCGACAACTAACGATTTGACCTGCTCCTCCAGGAATAAGACTAGGGCAGCTTCTTTTTCTCTGTGGATGGGGAGTTTTAATATTTACCAGTGTTGGGCTTCCATGTAGCTTCACAGCTCATTGTGTTCATACAAGAGGGATGTTACGGGGGTGCTAATCACTGATCAGGGATGGGTCTGCCTCCTTGTAACCACATTCTCAGCCTACATGTTTGTAGAACCTGCAGCTTAAGTTAACTGAAGACATTATCTTGGGATTTATGCAAGTTCCCCAGTATCTTCTGTACGTCAAACAGCCTTCCTCATGAACAATGTTCTCTAAGAGACCCTCCTACTTCTCCTGATGTCTGTAATGTACAGACCACCTCTTGATCAGGTTCACAGAGCTTTATATATGATTTCCATGTTTACCCTATCAAATTTTCAGTGTGTTGTGCAAGGACTTGATTTGTTCACTACAGGTTTTCTTGAAAAGGACTGTGACGAGGCAGCAGAGGAGAACGGAAAATGCCTGTCTGCCTTGTCCCAGCTGCTGCAATCTGCTGGGACCTTCTGGAGGAGGGAAGATGGTCCCCTTCGCAAACACAGCTGAACATGGCCATCTGGGAAAAAAGTGTGCAGTAACAACCGGGGGCAGGAAGGGAATGAGAACACCACCAAGTAGAGAGCTAGTAATAGAAATGAACAATGGAAGGCTCCTGAGGGGAAAAGAGCATTTGCCTGAAACAGAAAGCTGACTCAAAGCTGAGCTGCTGAAATGCCAGCAAAGGGATCCACAGAGAGTTTCGTTTGGCCCAGGAAGGCCCTTAAATCTCCTGGACTGTAAAGCAAGACTGAGAGAAAGGGTTTATTGCTACTTAATGTTTCTACCATTGATATACTGGAAGCTGTTGCTAAGTGTTCTCTGATCATGACTTTGTGGCACTCTCAACATCTTTTTCTAATGTTTATGGTAAAGACCTGCTGCTTTTTCTCCATCAGAATCCATGGTTACCTAAGTTCTTAAACTTGCACCTGATGATTTACCATAGCTATACATCTTTGAAAAGTTTTACTGTTAAATATCTTAATCTCAAACAACTTCTACAGCTATTTAGAGATGGTGTGACTCTATTTGATCACTGAATTTGTGGTGCTAGATGTATTAGCCATAATGATCTCTAAAGAGGTTTATGTTCTGAATCTAACTCTAAGAGAATTGTACCCTACTTCTGTTTTCCAGAGCCAAGATGAGGGGTTTTGTTTATTTGCTTTTTTAAAGAAAATTCAGTTCAGTAAGACTATTTAAGCTCTTAAACAAAGTATTTGTAAAAGCATCTAGATCTTAATAAAAAAGTCCCTTTTTTAACTTTGAAAATGTAGATAAACTATTTGCTCTGTAAAGAGCTCTGACTCAGATATGAAAAAAATAACTTCTGTTTTCTGCTCATGTAGCCTGGTTTTACATTATTCTTTAAGATCAGATAACTTCCTGATGAATCACTCTGTAGCATATACTGACACTTAGTTTTGACCTAGCACACAACAGTTCAAACTTAATTCATTTTTTTCTTAATTTCTCCTTGCAAATGCTTAAGCCTTATTTATAAACATTGTTTTCTGTGTCAGCCTTTATAGCAACATAGAGAAAACAGTGGAAAAACTGGACCTTACTCTGCTTTCTTTGTAAAAATATTAGGCTTGCCTTAAGGTTGGAAGGCAATCATTACTGACATATGTTTTTTATTTCATTTTTCTCTTTCGCTCTTCACTTGTCTTTTATAATTCTGAAAAAAAAAAAAATCAGTCACTGGTGAACAAATAATCTTTTCTTTTCTTTTCTTTTCTTTTCTTTTCTTTTCTTTTCTTTTCTTTTCTTTTCTTTTCTTTTCTTTTCTTTTTTCTCTTTTTTTCCCCCCTCCTGATTAGTCCAAACCAAAATGATCTGTGGAATCCTACCATCCACCTATAGTTATTTCCTATTTTCAACCCATCTATTACATTCATCTGTTTACCCTTGTGCTGTGGCTAAGGGGAAGGCAGTGGATGTTGTGTGCCGAGGCTTTAGCATGGTCCTTGAAACTCCCTCCCATAGTCTTCTTTTCATCAGATTGGTGAGATGCAGGCTGGATATGTGGGTGATAATGTGGGTGGAAAATTGGCTGGACTGCCTGACTCAGAGTTGTAAACTTTGGGGGAAAGTCCAGCTGCTGGCCAGTTACAAGTGACATTCATCAGGGATCAATGCTAGGACCAATATTTTGTAGTGTCTTTAATGACCATGATGATGGGAGGGAGTGTACTTTCAGCAAGTTTACAAATGGCACCACTTTTGAAGGAACAGTCAATATGATGGAAAGCAGGGCTACTCTCAGGGGAACCTCAGCAGCCCAGATAAATGGGCTAACAGTACCTCCATGAAGATCAACAAAAGCAAATGAAAAGTCCTGCACCAAGGGAGGGATAAACACAAGCACCAGTACAGGCTGTGGACTGATTGTCTAGGAAGCAGCTTTGCATAAACAGACCTGGGGGTCCCATTGGAAAACAAGTTGAGCAGGTCAGCAGTGTGTCCTGGCATTGAAGAAGGCCAGCTGCATCCTGGGTTGTATTAGGAACAATGTAGCCAGCAGGTAATGAACCTTCACCTTTATTTAGCATTGGCGAGACCACATCTGGAGTACTGTGACTAGTTCTGGGCTCCCCAGCATAAGAAGGATAATGAAACACAGTAGTCCAGCGCAGGCCACCAAGCTGGACTGGAGATGGTGGCTGGAGCACAAGGCATATGAGGAAAAGCTGAAACGTTTGGGTTTGTTCAGCCTGGAGAATAGAAGCTCAGGTGAGACCTTATTGCTGTCAACAGTTGCCTGATAAAGGATACAGAGAAGAGGGACCCAACCTCTTTTAGGAGGCATGCATTGATAGGCCCAAGGAACGTAGGAAATTCTGTTCAGATACGAGAAAACATTTCTTTACAGTAAGGGTGATCAAATACTGGAAGGGGTTGCCCAGGGAGGTTGTGGGATCTTCAGCCCTCATGGGTCTGAGCAACCTCATCCAATTAGCTCTTCTTTCAACGGGGAGTTGGAGCAGATGGCCGCCAGAGGTCCCTTCCATCCAGAATTATTCTATGATTCTATAAGCCCTCTTGTCTCTTGCTATTGCTGAATTTGTTAAAATTATTCAGATCTTTCTTGACAAAGGAACAGTTTAATCATGAAGCAGGCAAGTATGATTCTTCTTTTTAATTACTCTATCATCTTCTCTTTGCAGTAAATTAAATATAACTTCAATAAACGTTAACATGCCTTTCCTTAGGCTGACAATTTGGTGTATTATGGAGAAGACTGTTCATATTTACTGTTGTCCACTGTCGTTCAGTCTCAGATCTCTATTACACTTATCAGAGCATCATAAAAACTTTATTATCCAACAACTTTTGTACTCTTTTCTTAAGTGAAATTGCATAGCAAAATGTTCCATATAAATAATGAAAGTTAAGCGAGTTGCTCCCTCTGTTGCAATTTTAATTAGACCTAATCAAAACAAGTCATTTTGCAGGATAAACTACACAAATGATGGGCAAACAAATTACAGTGGTTACTGATAAAATACCTCATTATTATCAAGTACTTCAGTTTGATAGTATACCCATGAATATGTAATTATTCTAAATTGTTTTAGACAGTTTATTATTATTTTGTCTAGTGGACATAATTTTGTACTTTGAGTGTGGCTCTGTTTTCTACACGCAAAGAAATACATTAGATATGTCATTTATATTAATTCATCTATAAAATCCAAGCAGCTTACTAAGTTTTAATCATGCACTTCAGTATTCTAAAATGACTGCGAGTTTATGTGCTCTTGTATTTTAATTAACCAGATTCAGTAGTTATAAGTTCAAATTTTCCTGTTTTCAGATTTTAGTTAGGTTTAGAACTTGATTCCCACAAGTTTTCTATTTGTAAACATAACAATTTTCACTCCTTAGATATTATCCCTAGGTACGTAGGTAAACATAATGAAATATATTGTCAAACTAGTTCAGAAGTATGCTTTATCTTTTACTTATTAAAAGTTATAATTTGTGATAAATCATAATCATTTTATCTCCAAAATGAGAAGACTTTTGAACAAGCAAAATAGATCAAAACAGAAAGATACTTTTTCCTGGAATCTGCTAAGTGTAGTTGTGTTCGCAGGTGTATTCAGCTCAAAAACCGTAATAGATTCCTGTGGGCCAAATTCAAAACAGTCCAGAGATCTTAACAAATCTCTTTGAAATTAGCTTTGAGACATGTAAAAGAAGGGGGGGGGGGGGAACCCCAACAAAACTATCAACATCTCAGAATTAGGACTTCTAAAGTCCTAACCTTATATGTTTTCTGTTAAAGCTAGGTGGTGTCAGAACTTGGAACTTGTAGGTCTGAGAACACATTCCTCTCTGAATTTTGCATTATTATGTCATATGTGATTTAATTTATTTACTTAATAGTGTAAGAACATGGGGACAAAGAGGACTAACAAAAACTATAGCAATGATAAAAAAAAAAATCAAAGATTTTAACAAAATTTAGCTCTGAATTGATAACCAGTCTTAAAATACTTATTTTAATGCAGAAAGCATTAAGTGGCAGTAGTGGGTGTGTATTCAGACCTTTTTATTGAATCTTTCTTGCCCAGCAAGTCTGAGTTGTCTTGGTTTAACTTGTAGTAAATATTGTCAAAGAAAATCCAACTGTAAAGATCATGGGTATTCGGAAAATTTTTGATGTGCTCATAGAAGAAGTCAGTCCATTGAAAAGGGTTGTGCTGGGACGTTTCTGAATGATCTGTTAAATCTATATGCTACCTATCTCTTCTGTAAAGTCCAATTCCTATTCTTGGTGTAGGAAAAAAAAAATCTGTTTCCAGGCAGTGCAATAAAAGATCTTTGTATAAAAAAAACTTTTATAAGAGCAGCTTTAATGGGTAATTTATGAAAATAAAAGCTGAGGTTTTTTTGGTAAAGTCTTCAATTTAAAAGTTAAAGTTTACAATATTGCTTAAAGTTCAGTAACAACAAGACTCTAAAGACAATTCCTATGTATCCAGTATCACCTCATGAGTACTAGAAGTCTTAAAAAAGGTCATTATTGTTTAACTAAATCTACAGGTTTACTCAGTCTTCTTCATGCTATTACTGACAACAAATAAGTCAGAAAGTTTGACTCTCAGTTAGAGTAAAAAATTATTTTTTAACCCTCCCTGCATAACTCAATGAGAGCTCTAAAGTAAAAATGTGATAGACAGATTTCTGCTATTGCTCTGTAATTGACTAGATACTAATGAATGTGGAATAGTTTCTACACTGTGGCTGAAATGAGATATTGTTTTATTAGAAGATACAATGAAATACATATTTTGTACTGTTTCTATTTGTTAAATCACACTATTGTAGAAAATAATTTACAATAGTATTTCTTAAGTATAGTTTTTCCTCATGTTTTTCCATATTTCTTGTGCATTGAGTAGAATTGTAATTACTATGTTTTCTCCAGGAACATTGGAAAGCGAGGCATCTCTAGGCAGTTATTCAGTTGATCTGAGTTCACAAGATGGGAACAGGATCCTTTTGATGCCAGGTTGCAGGTGAATCAGCTTAAAGTATTTATCAAACCTGCCATCAGAATTAAGTGTCCAGAGCTGGAATGAATCTGAGCATTGAGTCAGGAAGTACTGTAGAATTCAGTGCCAAGTGAATGATCCTTATGGTTTTAGTTAATGCAAGATCCTTGTTTGCTGTAGGATATTGTATGCAAACAAATTGTATGTAGCAGGTAACTGCTCATTGATTAATACATATATTTGAAGGAGATTTAAAAGTGATCTACTGCTTAGTTCATAGGTATACAGCCAAATGGAACTGTTAGAATTAGCTGTTCTCATTCTTTTTATAACACAGGTGAACCAGTAAATATAATCTCTGAAATACATAATAATTTCTACTTCATCTGGAGCATTTTTATAAATATATAGTCTTGATTCTAAATGAACAGCTACCATATTCCCATCTAAGGTTTGCTAATTAATGCAGATTTTCAGGCTTCATAAGACTCTTGTAACTCTTTTCTAAATAGTTTCCCATTTTTAAGCAATTTTTTTGGCATAACCATCAGATCTGGATACAATATTTTATGAATGCCCTGCTAATTTTATAAATTCAATAAAAAATGTTTAAGGAGAATGATGGCACCATTTTCCTGCTCCTATCTGATATGCCTTTTCATTTGAAAGTATTATTTTTACAGAAGTTCTTTCTGCCATTGAAAAATGACACACTCCAAGTCTGCCTTTTGTAATATACCATAGGAAAACAATAATTTTTTTTGTGCCTAGAAATCGTATAATCTAAAGTTAAACCAAATAAAAAAACACAGAATAGGTTCAGAGATGCAAACAGAATTCAGGGAAGCACTGAAATACCATTCAGTGACAGAGAAGATCAGTAGTGATTTGTTTCCTAAGGTGCTATTTTCCAAAGAGTATTTTCAGCCATCAGCCAGGTGTGAGTATATCAATATTTATTCATAATTCCTCTTTGGACTTTCAGAGAACATTTTTATTGTTATGTTGGAAAATATTTATCAATATGTAAGAGCTAAAGCATGTAACACAGAGTCAACTGAATTATCTTATGACATAGACATATAAGACATTAGATCTAGAAGAAGTTTATTTAATAAATACTCAAATTGAAAAAGAAGAACTATAGGTTTTATTCATTTTAGTGAAATTAATTATCTAATTTTGGTAAATATTTGCAAATATTTTTGGTCACATTTTGATTCGGGGGGGGGAGTTTATTAGGGAAAGAGGAGAAGGGAGGGAAATGATGGAGGCACAAAGCAGGGTAGAGAAAGATGTGTAACCTGAGGTAACATTAGATTTTTTTAACTACCTTTTGAAAAGAAATGCACACTCACCAGGAGATGAAATTCCTGGAGTCAGCATCTTTCATTATCTGAAGATATTTGTAACCATACCTTTCATTTCATGGGCATTTGCTAGCAGGAGAAATTTCCAAGCTCTTTGTTTTTGATGAAGATCCACTCTGCTTGAATAGGCATTCACTGAAGCAAAGACTGAGCTCAGCTCCTCCAGCTCCTGAATACACTGCAGTGCTCCAGGTTTCATTACCAGGAATGTATTTTATACCAGCAGAAAATTTCCTAAGAAAAAATAAGAAAGGCCCTTCTTACGGCACTACTTCCCCTGATGGTTTGACATTTATTCTTCTGCAGCAGCTGTAGAACAGCTCTCAGTTATTGAAGGAAATGGACAAATGTATATTTCTAGTTTAAAATATTTGAGTTCCTGTTAGTATTTAGGTGGGATGTCCAAAACAAAAATATAAAATACCATAGTCTATGAAGATTATCTATATTGGCCATATTAGCTCAATTGCCTGTAAGCTGAGAAATAAGACTAGAAATAGGTTGAGGAGAGATGTTATTGTGTATATATTCTTTAAAAAGTGAATAATACTGGATTGATCAGTTTTATTAGTTTAGTTTTGTTGTTCCTTTTCTTACAGTAACCCTTTGGTTGGGTAAAATAGAATGACTTTCAGTGAGATTACACTCTAGATGCAGATATTTAGATGTAGGGGTATAAAGTACATGCTTCTAAATGAAGGGCAGGCGATTAAACTCCTGTTGTCAATTAAGATTTTCAGCTGACGGAATGTAGATGTCTGCTGTTGGATAAGACCTAGACCTAGACCTCCCTGACAGTCTCAACTCAGGTACCAAACATGGGGGTTTGATGCCGCCTGAGATGCCTTAAGATATCACACCTGGCTTCCAGTTGTTGTTGCAGAAACATGCAGATTTTCTGTAGATCTGGTATCTTGTTTGTAAGCCCTATGAAGATAACCTAAGGCATCTTAGCTGGCATTATATGCCTCTATTTAGAAAACCAAATCCTGTCCAAATTTTTTTGTGAAATTGTTTTAGCAAGAACTGATATCCAGTTGCAGTATTTTGTTCCCCATTTGATTAATTTCAATGCAAAAATGTATTTGACAGTAGAAATGAAACAGTATCCCAATTTTTATGTGAAGCGAAAAAATGTAAATTTTGTATGAAGACAATGCTATACATCATCACTTACATCAAGTAATGTTGGCACTCAGGCAATTATTGAATAAATCCCATCTGATTTGTGACAATACAACATTGAACTTATCCTCTGCCTATATGAGATAGCATTTTCTGATCTTAAAAGCTGCAATAATTTCAGTATAATTTTGAATTAAATGTTGATTATCTACAGCCTGGACTATGTTTAAATACCTTTATTATTAATAATCATATTTCGCAAATGATTCTTTTTTTTAAATCTTGCATTGGATTGATGAACTTAACTTAAACTTTCTGTAAGACTTATGCCAATCCCAGTGTGACCATATACACAAAAAAAGCCACATCAAGAAAACCTTAAGCTACAAAGATCTTTGTTTAGCTGATGAATTAGAAGTTTGATTCTGCTTCATATTAAACTATTTATTTACTTTTATTTATTTAACATATTTCTCACATTAGAAATATGTATATGACAGTTTTAGAGAGTAGACTTCCTCTTGAACTCTAAACTTTTCTCTTGGGTCAAAGACTGTTAGAAGACAGAATAAATAACATCTTTATGATAATTAGGCCAGCTGTACAACATATGTACATGAAACATGAAAAATTACAGCAGTCACAGTGGAGACCTTCTACTAATAAATACAGGGTTTAATACTAAGTGATGGGTTTTTTAGAGAGAGCTACTAAATAAAAATGTTTTTAAAAAGTAAAGTAGAATTGTTTAGGCATACAAAATAGGGCCAAATAGCTTCTAAATATTTCCTGTGTGTCTGCAAATTTGCTTTTGACATAGCATAAGATACCAGGTTCCCACTCTAGTAAACTAAGCTTAGTCACTGGAAGATATGCATGTTCTATAAAAAGACAAAGTTCCGGGAAATTAATTCAAGCACTTGCACCTTGAGCATCCTCACTGCTTAGATGTTACCTTACTCCATAACTCTGCTTCTGACAGTTTTCTCTAAAACAAATCTGCCTTGTATAACATTCCTGAGGTAAACCTAACCTCTAGGTGAGGTGGGGCAAGTCATAACCCTGACTCTGTTGCAAGCAGTGTAGGCAGAAGTAAATTTACACACTTTGGTCTCAGGGACAAGGACTAGCATCTGACTTTCTTTTATGTAGCAACAGTCTTAACTTCCCTTATCTGTGATAAGCATACAGAGCATACCTGACACAGGAGATCAGGATGAAGTGTTTCAGAAAATGAAAAGTTTCTCATCTATTTTCTAATGTTCAGTAGCAGCAAAGCCTTCATCTTTTATACAGCAGGGTCTGTGTTCTGGACTATTTCTGCATTTTCCATTAAATAATCAGTGGATGAATAAAAAAATGGAATACTGAGACTGAAGGACTGAAGCCAGAATTCCCCATTCCTACCGGAGTTCAGTAAATTCCAAGTAGCCTGGTCTTTGTTTTTCCTTTTTTCAGGTCAAGGCCCCATGAATCTTGCATACTTTTCTGTCTGCTACACTGGAACAGATTTAACAGGAGGGATGAAGGCACCTCGGACATACACTTTTTAAGCAGAGAAGCCTGACGATGAGCTTGAAAACTGTTTTCCTTCGCTGTTCAAAATGTCATTGATCTCTCAGTTCTCTAACAGAAAGAATTACCACAATAATTATTAATTTGGAATCTTAACATAATAGTACCTGAAACTTCAATGTGAGTCTGAAATGGCATATAAAGGCACTGCTAGTATAATAACCTAGACATTTTACTGACTTGACAGTGCTGGATATCACTTTACTTTTTTGGTCTTTCCTTGGACTGAGCTGGTTTGAGCTTGTAGAAAAAGTCCCTAGTGACCAATTGTCTATTGCTTGACTGTTGTAAATGAAGCTCTCGGAAAACTACATATGGCAAATGTCTAATGCCCCCAGGCAGTCACTTCATAACAAACGGTAGCCCTTTCTCTCAGCTAGGACTGGGGAGGCTGTTGTGCAGCTTTTAGACTTTAGCAGGGAACCAAAAGGAAGGAAGCAGACTGGCAAAAGAAAACGTAAAGATGTGGGTTTGAAAATTTAACAGTGTGTGATAAAAGCTGGCATAACCAGAAGAAGCCTCCACTATCAGCATTATACTCCTAGCAAAAAACACAGGATGCTGACTTGTTGCAACATTGCACCCCCAATCACGCTTAGGGAAAAACAGGTGTGTTAACTTTGGGATTCAGAGGAACATTAGCTGGGTGAACATAACACCACAACAAAGAGGGAGATACTAGGACGTTTTACATAGCAGCTGTAACCATATTATTAGTGAAGCTTTTCCATATTAATTAGATGTTGACTATTACACTGTTAAAATATTAATTGGATGAACAAGAAGTTCTTGTTTCCATGTGTCTGATAGGTTTCTTTTTGTCCATAACAAGGCTTGGAGTGCAACCTCGTAACGTATCTACACCAGATCCTTTGCGGATGCAGGCACATTTGTTTTTTCCGTTTCTAGATCCCATTGTGGTTTAACTAGGACTTGGGCACCCCACTATTAATACAGGTCAGTTTTAGCCAAAGCAAAGCATAAACATAGATACCAAAGAACTTTATATGTTAATAATGGAGGAATCTTCTATCATTAGGCACTTCTGAAGGTAATACTCACTGTGTCAGCTTTTTTTGTGCTGCAGTTTCTGTCCAAGTCCTACTTTGGACTGAGCTTTAATTTAATTTTAAAATTCACACTATATAATTGATGGAGGAAACGAGTTTTCAGTGCTCAAACAATGGATGAATGATTGGATCTTACAGACTGGATGATGTTCAAATCCAGCTACAACCTTACTCAAGAGTTGTTTGGGAGAGTGCTGTCTTGCTCAGCCAGATACTGCCCTAGGGTCACCCTAAACAATTTGACTGCATAGACAAGCAGATTCTTGGAATGCTCCTTCACTCCCTCTAATTCACTATTGTAGATGTAACCTCCATGTGTTTCCATTTGGCAGCCGACAGGGAACAAGGGAGAGGGCTCAGAAAGAAATCAGGGAGCACAGCTTCAATATTTTGCTCTCCCAGCTGAATGCCATGTTCATTAGATGAAAGAAATGCTTTCATGTCTGTTCTCCTTCTGGTCAAATGAATGTAAATGTTTGATTATAAGATACATAAGCTTCAGCAAAAGACATGTGATGTACACTTTTATAGTATAGACTAACTTAGAACATGTGCCCCATCAATTTTATTTAATTAGCATTCTTGGTATTAGTCTATGATTACGCAAAAAGTTCCTCCTACATTGCTGTTTTCAACTGGACTCAGTAAAATCCGAGTGTGTTAGGACAGTGTGAGCACACTTCTGGGAATTTAATTACAGAGTGAGAAGGCTATAAGGGATCTCAAGAGGTCATCTAGTCCATCCCTCTGCCCTAAGGCAGGTTTATTTATGCTTATGTCATGCCTGACAGATATGTGTCAAGCTGGTTCTTGAGGACTTTGAGTGACAGAAACTCCACAGCTTCTCCAGGCAATCTATTCCAGCTTTCCAACACTCTTTACTACTAAAAGCTGTGGGATTTCTGCGTCGTTTTGCTGTTGTCTTTCTAATACCCAACATAATTCTTTTTAACTGTAATTTAAACCATTATTTCCTGGTTTATTTACAACTCATATGGAATATGAAAATACTGGGAGGTTCCTTTTCTAGAAATTATGTAATCTCAGGTGCCTCGACACTTCATACATCAAATACTACCTCGTCCCTTTTAGTCCCCAAAGAATTTTTTCTTAAAAAACTTAAGGAAGAATTAGTCTAGATCTGTATGTAAACTAAGTACCTACGTTTTTTTTCACAGACTGAAAGACGGAAAACAGTTGTACCTGGTGCAGGTGCCCAGGCGCTGGGCAGGGGGGCCGCAGGGCGGCCCCTGTGAGGAGCAGCCGGGGCTGCCCCGAGCCGGACACAGCCAGTTCCAGCCGGTTCCAGCCGGCTCCGACCCGCCCAGCCCAGGGCACCGCTCAGCCCCACAGACAAGGCCGGGGTGCCCTGGGGAAAGTGTGCTCAGGAAAGGTCAAAACACTGCATGGCAGAGGGGAGCGTGAGGAAAAAAGTTTTCACCAAGCTAATTTAGACAGCGTACACCAGGTTAGCAGGTATAAACGCAGTGAGCGTCTGTGCGTAGGTAACATGAAGTTCTTCATCCTTTGCTTGGGCCTCTGTTGTTGAACTCCAGCAACTGTCTGAAAGCTGAAATCCAGAACTCCAGTATTCAAGTGTGCGTAATTGTACAATAATAAAACACTTCAGCATTAGGGAGGATAATTCTTCCTAAGAAAGAAAAGTATTATTGCAGGTTCTCTGATGAAAAATAAAGGCAACAAATAATATCAGTTATTACTGGTTTACTTCTATATGAAATATCATCTAGACTTCCTGTAGAAAATGTTAGGCATGTCGTATTTTATTTTCAGAATTATGCAATTTAAACTGGCCACAAAAGATGTGTGCGTAGAAACAGGAAGAATAATGATAATGCATAAAGTGCAGCTTTCAACAGTTATTAGGCACTTGTATGCACAGACCGGTGATTATTTTACTTAAAGTTATCTACCTATGAATTAGTCATTTATTTTATGAGCACAGTTATCTGTATTCATTCGCATCCCTTTCCAGGCATATTTTGCAGCCAGATTATGAACACTCTGTCAGAAAAGATCAGTAAGAAAAGTCTATGAAGATAGCAGAAAATATTTTGGAGAAAAAAGAAGCAGAGAAAAGTATTGATTGAAACTGAACAGAATTAAAGAGAGAACAGAGAGAGAGGACACGGAGGAAATGTAAAGTGTTCAAAAGAAAATTAATATTATGCTGAGGGTTATATGTGTCCTCTTTCTATAAATATATTGTGAGCAAGAAATAAATGAGCAAACTAACAAACAGCATACTGTGTGAATACGGAAAGAAATGCCAGAAGTAATAAAGAGAAAGAAAGAGCCAGCTGCAAAGCCTTAAATGTCAAGAAAAAAGGGAGAGTTAGAATGACTGTAGAGCAAAGTGCAAAAAAGAATAGAATAGAATCATAAAATAGAAAAGAATAAAAAATAAAATAAGATAAAACAAAAAATAAAGAACATGTAAAAAAAGATAGGAACTTTCACAGAGGCTGAGAAAAAATAAAAATGTTTCAAGCACAGGAAGAAAAGAGGTCACTGAGACTGCAGAGCATGTAAGAAGTAGCCAATTCATTTGCCTTGTGTAACATCCTTAAGGTACAACTAATCTGCAGGTGAGCTAGGGCAAGACTCAATCATTTTCAGGCAAAATTTCCAATCAGTTAAAGGTATTGGCTCTTAAAGTATAATGCTGTTTTTCACACATCCTTCCACCTAAGATTCAGTACAGTAAATAACTCTCTTGGACAGTGTTTGCTTACATATTTTTTTAAACATGAAATAGCTGGAAGATAGAAGGAATTGTTCCCTCTGATGTTCCTTTCGGTATGTTCAGGGTTGTTTTTTTTTTCCTCTGATGTTCCTGGCTAGTGTTTAAAATTAAGCATGGACCCAGCTCCCAGTGTTTTCTTTTTAAGTTTTATAGGAAAGATGCATGAAAAATAAACTAAGCTTTGGTAGAAAGTTTATACCCAGATAACAATTCTGGATGAAGTGGAATAATTTCTCTGTTATTTTTATGATGTTATTATTTTAATATTAACTCATCAGTGCTAGAATTCATTGTTATATTTGGAAAATGTAGATATAGAGTGATCACTGAACAGACTTTGCATCAATTCTACATATTTCTAGGTAGTAGTTTGCTACTCTATCAGTATATGTAGGTAAGTAATTTGGATCAGATCATCCTAAAATGACCATATATATATGAAAGCTAGCAGAGAAATACTCACTTATCTTACTGTAATATTTGTCCCTTGATTGCTCAACAATGGGAAATTCTCATTCTTATTTCCATCATTTACAAATATCCAATGTCATTTAAATCTTCTCCATGACTTTTGCAAACCCTTAAGAAGTAGCTGCACTATATTATTTAAGCCACAAACTGCACTAGTCAGAAAAAGGGCTTCCACTGGAAGTATTGCAATGGCTAAGATGGTAGCCCAAGACCTATAGAGAGAAATAAATTGCCTTATTGAATTCTAATTTTTTTTTAATGCCAAGGTTTCCCTAAATTCTGTGCTAGAATGTTCAAATGGTTAAGAACTACAAGGGATTCATAATTTCTATATTTGATAGATTGGTTTAGAAAGAAGAACTAGATGTTTTAAATCTGTTAGAAAAACCCAACCAAACAAAATCCTCCTTCCATAGGTGATTTGTTTCCACAGATAGAATAGTTAGATTTGGTTTACTGTAATACAATACTTTATTGATAATCCCAGACATTACACATTTCAGTTTTCTAAGTGTTCTTTATTACAGAACATTTATTGTCTTAGAATGTTTTTGCACCAGTTTAAATAAGCCATTGGCTAGTTTTTAAACAAGGAAGATCATATTACTGATCAAGTTACACTTCTTAACTTCATGTGTGTATTTCCATGCATAGTATAATATCTTAGATCTATAAAAATTAATGACAAAGATTATCTTAGGTTTGCCTGGGCTGGGATTTTTAAAATATGCCTGTTATATTAGCTTTGGAAGCAAAAATCCTGGTGTGGAAAATTAGCTTATGGAGTGATCTGAATTAGTTTACCACCAAGCTCATGCACAGGAAAATCACTTGCACAGACATCTGCTCAGTTTTGACCCCTGGAGTTTGTAATCCTAAAAATGTTTTGGGGTTTTGTTTTGACTTTTCTAGGTATGAAATGTTTACACATACACATACACTTTTATATATTTATCAAGCCAGTATTATACTTCCTTTAATCATGACACTAAGAAATATTTAATTTCTAAGTTTAAACTTCATTGGTGGTTGTATAGTAATTCTCTCACCTCTATACAGCTGAATCTCCATTAATTCAAGTAACTTGCAAATCCTGGCAACATTTTGTATAGAGTTGTGGAACGTTTCTACCTCTAGAAAAAGAAAAATAAACATGGGGGGGGGGGGGAGAGCTAAGTAAAACAGAAAAAAATAAAGCTTTGATAGATGTCAGGATGTATCCAGAACAATTTAGAACTCTGACTTTACATAGTAAAGATGAAATAGTACAGCAAGACTTATATTTAACAAAAATAAAGTAAGCATAACTTCTAGTGTAAATGATTTCTTGAAATTGATTTTTATAAGAGTTCTTCAAAGCTCAATTAACTAGATAGAATAGAATTATTACTCTCCAGCAAAGAAAGCACAAAAATATTTACCTTCAAACAATGATTGGAAAAAAACCATGGTTATTCTATGTCTGGATTTAAAGAATGAACAAATTTCAGTAGAATCAGATTTGACAGAGTCTGTTTATGCTTTATTCCACTACCATAAATGTCTATCATGGTATCTGGATTGCACATAGACCTAGTTAAGCAGATTTTAAATGTCATTTTAGTTTAAGAGGGAGCAAAGTTGGAAAATAAATAAACCATTTAAAAAGTTCAGCATTCACAGGCCATTATTCAGCTGTATGTCATTTTGTATAACTATATTAATAAACTTTAAAAAATATATTTATAATTAAGTCAATCATTTCTTGTTTGGATAATTTATAAAACACAGTCTCCAAGTTCACTCTTTGTAAAGCAGATGTTCAAATAAAGGCAATGAAATTATAATTATTAAACTCCTGCAGTTGCTGTCTGTCTCAGTCTGCATGATATTGTACCCTAGCAGTGTCTTGATGCTATTGATCAAGTGACAAATAAAGATAGATTGTACTGGGCAGACAGGGTGATTTTTAAGATGCTAAACTAGATTATTGTAGAGATTAAGTTGCAAAAACAAACTTTCTAAGAGAAATCTTTCCTACCTTTATTCTTTTAGTCACTTTTGTCCCAGCTGTTGAAAGATATTTATGATAATACTGAATATAGAATCATCTGATGTTGAAGCCTATAAGTTACCATGACTGGTATTTCTCATGCTAGTAAAATACTCCTTTTATAAATCTGAAGAATTATGCTTGCTAGATTGCAATAGCAACAGCGAGAAAAGTAACAAGACAAGTAAAAACCAACAACCCATGAAAAACACCTAACCTCCTTTCATATTGACACAAGACAACAATTCCTTACAAAAATATTGAAGGGGAAAAAAAAATGAAGAATACTGTTGTTGTCTTTATCTCATGTAAGATTCTTTTTTATCTAGTTTTATATAGAATTTTTAGGTGCTTGTGTAGCAACTTTTGCACCACATTTTCATTGTGAGCCATAGCCTACAAAGTTGTTGTCCATATTCAAAATCATTGCAACTGCATGAGTCCAGCACTGAAAATGAAAAAATTACAGCTCTTGTCATATGACTTCGAAAGAAGGCAGATATAGTTTCATTGCCTAACACCACACTTGTGTCCCAGCTATTTTGCACTGAGGTAAGGGTAAGCACAGAGAAGCCAAAAGGAACGCTGTCAACAGACAAACTCTCAATACTTGGTTCTTGATTACCTGAAAATCAAAATGCAGTGTTTGATAAATGTGTTAAATATATGAAACTTCATTCTAAGTGTTGTAGCAGCGATAATAATAATTAAAAGTATGATGAAGCTTATGCACTGACCCACTGCATTACAAAACGCAAGAGATTTTGCTCAACAGTAGCCATTCTGCTTATTAAAAAAAAAAGTATCTTAAGTTACAGATCAGGAGAGTCAGTAATTATATACAGTTAAGGACAGTTAAAGAGAGAAAATATTTAGCAATAAAACATTTAGAAAAGCCTGCCCTTTGCAGAACTTTCATTATATCTAAATTAAATAATACAGTTCATACAAGTGTGGTGAAAGGTTCTGTTATTATTATTATATACTGATATATTTATAATCAATAATATCTTTTTACTGATATCTTTCATATGCAATTTATATTTTGATTATCAGTAATTGTAAGAGAATGTATTTTCAAAAAAATGAAATAATTCATTCTTTCTCATTTCTTCCCTATGAAAATCCATTTTAGTTTTGAATGATGGACTACATGTTCTTTTTCAGATATAACTAAATTATACCAAAAGATTTATCAAAAGTGTGTAAGAACTTTAGAATAATATAATCAGAAAGGCCTTATTATTCAGAGTTATTACAGTGGTTAATAATAATGGACCTTGCAGCTCTGAAACTTTTTGAATCTCTAATAAATATTTGTATATACACATTTATTTCTTTCTTTGTTTTTTCCTTCTGATATAGTAATCCTGAAAAAAAAGGAATTTCTGGTATGAGGTGCCTGAAGTAATGCTCTGAAATTTATTTTACATTTTAAACAATCTACCTCAGTCTCATCTTATAATCTTTATTTCTGGGAAACTGTGTGGTTTGTCTTTAGTTAAAGTCCAGCATTTACCATGAGTCAAAATGAAACCACCAAATTCATTATCTGTGTGACCTGAGGCTATACTTGAATGTGCATCTCCAGAGATTACAACGCACTGATATAATGGACCTTAAACATTGATGTTATCTCATCTCACTTGTGTACTTCTGTCATTATGCTGAAGGACTTTTATATGAAAAAAAGATTTCTCTCCCTCAGAACACACGGCTACTTACTATATTTTAATGCATAATGTGAATAGTGGTATTGGAAAAGGACAGTATTTATTTCCTTCTGTTTTTTCATATGGGTGTTTTTCAGTCAACTGAATTTAAAGGCATTATATTCATTATATGTAATTACTAGAATTTTTATCTTTAAGAGTTCTCTCATAAGCAAAGCAAGAGATAATTTACCTTGCATATATTTTTTTTATTTCTGTCAAGGTTGATGAAATAATGAAAGCTGAGAAACAAAGTATTTCTTGATTCTTTCATCACTTAAAGGTTTTAATTCAATCGCTTTCTCAAATGTGTTCAGTACCACAAGAGAAGGAAGGAGAAAAGAAAAAAAAATAGAGAAGTATCATTAACACAATAGCATGTTGTCATGCATCTATTAATAAGGTTGTTATAAAATCCTTTATGCCATTTAGAAATATTTTACACATATTCTACACTGAATTTTGTGGTAAATGTTCAGAAATTAAATCCCTTGAAGTTCCTCTTGTGATATAATAACTTATCATTGTATTCTTCATGAAGATTGAATATGTTGTTCAAGTTGAACAGATACTTCAAGAAGGTCCCTTCCTTTCCCCCTACACCACCCCATTTTCCTCTCCCTTCTCTTTGCTACCCATTCCTGCCCTGCCCTGCCCTAAGCTGCCGTCTCATTCTTCTGTTGTGGTTTAACCCCAACCGGCAACTAAACAGCACAGAGCTGCTCTTTCACCTCTGTCACAGTGGGATGGGGGAGAGAATCAGAAGAGTAAAAGTGAGAAAGCTCGTGGGTTGAGATAAAGACAGTTTAAGAGGGAAAGCAAAAGCCCTGCACACAAGCAAAGCAAAACCAGGAATTCATTCCCCACTTCCCATGGGCAGGCAGACGTTCAGCCATCTCCAGGACAGCAGGGCTCCGTCACGCCTAACGGTGACTTGGGAAGACAAATGCCATCACTCCAAATGTCCCCCCCTCCTTCTTCTTCCCCAGCTTTACATGCTGAGCATGACGTCGTATGGTGTGGGATATCCCTCGGGTCAGTTTGGGTCAGCTGTCCCGGCTGTGTCCCCTCCCAACTCCTTGTGCCCCCCCAGCCTGCTCGCTGGTGGGGTGGGGGGAGAAGCAGCAAAGCCCTTGGCTCTGGGTAAGCACTGCTCAGCAGGAATGAAAACATCCTTGTGTTATCAACACTGTTTTCAGCACAAATCCAAACATAGACCATACTAGGTATTATGAAGAAAATTAACTCTATCCCAGCCCAAACCAGAACATCTTCTTACTGTGGACTGTAGGTGAAAACATGTACCTGTACACACACAATTCAGAATAGTCAAATCTGTATATATATCAGGTGACTGGAGAACAGAAGAGCTTTTGCTCTGAGTCTGAGAACAGTAAGAATTAGCTGATTCTCTCTATAATGTAGACTTCCTTAGAAAAGGAACAAAAAAGAAGATAATAAATTTTTATTAAAAATTAAGAGCAGGAAGAGTTTTAAAATTTTGCAGAAAACATTGTCTACCCTGCAAGGAAAGCAAATAGATTAGATATACAGAACTCACAATATGTTTTTATTGTAATATCATAAATCATATAGTTTTGAAAAAAGTTGTGAAACTCTGGTTTAATTTTTATTTTGCAACTGTTTAAAACTCCAGTGGTCGTTAATCAGACTAGGAAAATAAAAAAAAAGGAAGTTAAAGGTTATTGGGAAAGATAGTTCACTTAAGTTTGAAATGGCTTGAAAAACTCTGCTAGACTTTCAGATTCTCTTTCTCCTACTTGCAAAGCTTCATATACTTTACATTTAATGAGTAATAGGCCATCTGTCAGTTGTAAAAGTTTTGTACACTAATACCTTGTCGAAACATACTAGTTCAGCTGCAATGAGAGAGAGTGAGAGAGAAAACAATTTATTAAACTTGCCTAATCTTTTATGTAGTATGAATACATTCCAATAGTTTTACTTTCACTTTGTTAGGCAGGTCCCTGGTGGTCAGAAAATGACATCTAGATTAATACTGTCAACAGTCCCATTCTTTCAGTCTTCTATGTATTCAACAGAGAAATAACATGCAAAAGACAAATGGTTGGTAAAACTTTGATGCCAAAAACAAGCAGTCTGAAGTATACATGGTGGGGCAGGGCAGCAAAGAGGTTTTCTTTCAAGGATTTTTGTTTGTTTTGTTTTGTCTTCTTTAAGTTAATTGGACATGTAATTTCAAAATCTTCCATTCCAGTGAAAGCAGGAGTGAAACTTTCGGTCTGCTTATCTGGACTACCTTCTCAGCTCTACTTTCTCACCTTCTGCTGAAAATTTGGTGAGGATTCTTCAGTACTACTTCTTATACAATGGTAAAATATAAACACACAATTACATCTATCATGAGATATGAAGTTGTTTTGCAATAAATGACCCATAAGTATGCTTCTATTCTCTAGTTCAATGTTGTCTTACTTTTGTAGAATGATGACTAACACTAAACTAGCTCACACAGGTTTCTTTTCAGATGTCTTCAGTTCAAAAGTCAGGGCCTAAACATGTTGTCCTTACCTCATCATCCTAGTACAGCAACAGGGATGGGAAAAAAATCAGTGTCATTAGAATAGGGGGGTGCCCTCTGCCAACTAATAGGGGGTTCCCTATGAGACAAGGGAATTACTTCATACTGTTTTTGAAATGAGCCAGTATAATAAGGCAAATACTATGGAATGATTATACTATACTAATTAGAATGCGCATGTGTACAGTAGTCTTGTTTCCATCAAAATGCCTGTACTAGAATAACAATATTTTCCAGCAATTCCTTACAGAACTTGGAAAGAAACCATGCTGTATATTTTTCAGAACACTTGCTTTTTAAATGGTTACCACTGCACACATGCACATCAGAAATATAAGTTAAAAAAGTAGATTTACTTCACATTTCTTATGGTAGTGGATTTATACATGATCCCTTGAAAACAGTGATATCCAGATGGATTCTATTCTATTCTTTTATGAAAAGGGAGAAAAAAATTCTCAAGAGAATTATACTTCTGTTGGCGGGTTTAAGAAAACAGGTTTTGGTAGAATAAAGAGTATGAACACATTAACTACAGATTTAAATTGAACATGAATTGTTTGTGCATGAAAAAGATGAAAGCAGCAGCAATAATGCCTCACCAGAAATAAACAGAAAAGAAGGATAGCCTGAATCTTTGTGGTACTTACGGGTTACTAGAAAGAAATTACAATACAAATGCTTTGATTCTTTCGGTTATTTGCCATCTTGAATATAATATGCGTTCTTCCCTCTCGGGTCTTAAATATGTTTCCTGAAAAACTATCCTCTGCTTGAAAATATAGGAAGAGACACAGTGGTTGAGACCAGATTTCATCCTAACTTTGTTTTTTACCTCTGAGAGTGACTATTAGTGTTCATTTAGGGAAAGAGCATAAGGAAAATGGAAAGAATGAAACGCTCCTTTCCTTGTTACAATTTCCAGATTTCTAGCAAACAAGTAGTACACATTTTTTGTGACAGTTCGAAGAAGCTTGAGGCCTTGGAATGTATATGTACCTAAATCGGAAGAGTTACTGGACTGAACATGTAATGGACTGAGGAAATGAGGGGAAACATTAGGTGTAATAAATTGGGACACGAAGTGTAGAAGTTTATACTTAATTAAGTCGGTTTAATATGCCATTATGTTCTCATGACATGGACAGCAACTCAAGACATTACATATTAAGCAATCTAATCCCAAAAAGGAATCTAAAACCAGGAGTCATTTTCTCGGGACATGGGAACTCAGCTCTGTCTCACCTCTATGCTTAAAAAGGCCTAAAATATAGATCTCCCACCTCTGTGCAAGTCCTCTGAACAGTAGGCCTCTCAGTAAAATGCATGCACTGTTGGCAACACAAGTGACTTGCTTTAGATGGAATTTTCTATTTTGGTAACCTGCATCAATGGAAGTGCTTAAAGAAATTCCTGTTCAGGCAGGGACCTGTGCCTAGGTTTTTTATTAGGTGCCTCAGGTAAAGTGCTTATTCATTATATGGTCAGCGGGGATCAGTAAGTGATTCTGAAGTCTCCCAGAGACTCTCACTCAATTAGGCAGATAGGATCTCCCCTTGAAAGCCTTAAGGCTCTTACCTGTCTTCCATGGCTATATAAGGAACATAAGCACTTAAATGCCTATTGCGTTTTTTTGGTCTGAATGCAAAGAAATAGCAAAGCCAGCAATAAGTTTATGTAACTTCCCTATTTTTAACAACATGAAAACAACATCCAAACCAGGATTAACCGTCTTCCTCACTGCTTCTACATGAGTGAAGCAAGAACAATATCATGTTGCCTAAGTTCTTCTTGAATCAGAAAAGAAATTTACCTGTATAATTCTATACACCACACAATATAATAAATGAGCATTTATAAGACACCAAGTTTTGGTTCCCCACCCCGTACATATACAGAAACACATCAGTTTTACATGTAAGTGCTTGAAATACCTAGGACCAGGTAGCCCATTGAATAACTCAAAAAAGGAAGGGATTTTTAACCGGTTTTGATCAGTGAACACAAATGGTTGAATATCAGTAAAATTCATCTAGATACTATTTTGGCTAATGCTCACATTTAGAATCTCCTAACATCTGCAGTGCTGTATTTTCAGCACTCATAGGTCTATTGAGATATTAATCAAAGGACTTTGTGTTTAAAAATTTGTGAGTGGGAGACAAGGGCTTTTATTTTGATGGTATTGAAGCCCAAAGGTAAAAGCTGAATTTATGTCTCCAATCAATGAAGGACATCATGTACAGTATAATACAACCAGAACTCTTTCTATTTGGTATATACTTTTGTTTTGATACTTGGTCTGTTGAATTCATAAATGCAACATTTCCTAGAGCTGGTTTTTTGTATTCTTGCAACCTAACTTTAAATGTTTCACTTCTTCGACTATTTATGAAACTTCAGAGATATTTATAATGATTCCACACAATGGATTCTGTATCAGCTTTTTGTATTTTTAATGATATCACTTCAGGGTGAACAGGCAGTTTGCCTCCCAGAGGTGCTACAGCCCTTCTCAGCACTCAGGGTTTGTTTTGGGGTTTTGGGGTGTGAAAGGCTTCTCTTTTTACATTCTTATGTGTACTGAATGATGTTCTTGGAGGTTAATCATCTGGATTCCTCCTGTGAGACTTATATCTGACTCAAATAAATGTTAGTTTTCCTTTTTGTATGAAGTAAAAAGAACGGGAACAAACAGGAAAAGTATATGCGTAAGTGCAACATGTTAAACCGCAAACAATTCAACAACCATTCCCAATATGACTTTGTACTTCAGCCCTAAAGTTCTTTCAGCTGTGCCAATACAAGCTTGGATATCCTCCAAACAAATAACTGTATCATACTGCATCACCATTTGAAATACCTTCATATTTGTTGGGGTGTGCATAATTTTAAAAAAGGCAGCACTTCCTACCCATATGGTTATATTGACTCCTGGGGCTTAAGTTTCATCACTTTTCCAGAGATCTTCTGTTGCTCCTTTGATGTTGGTACTTCTGGCAGTATTTAGAAAATATTGCTGTCCCTCAGAGTATATCTGAGGAGAGAAACTGCCTTTTAGAGTTTAGACAATCTACTGTTGTTTTGAAATATTATTCATCCCTGTAACACATAAACTTAAATTCTTTAAACTTGTTGACTTTAAACAATAATACCATGTAAACTGTAAAAATTTGAAGTCCCTTAATCTGAATTATGATTAGATGTTGTAGATGTAATCAAAACTTCCATAAATGTAACTACTATCAAAACAGTATTTTTTAAGAATTATGTATATTTTTTTGTGTACCCACAACACACGAGTTTTCAGGCTGAAATCTGCATCTATTGTGAATAGAATATCATGAGTGTGTCAGTACAGGGATAGGAAAAACGAAATCTAAAAATAAAATTAATAAACAGAAAACCAGTATGAGTCTGAGCAATCTCTGAAATACTTCTGCTATCTGTAAGTTTTCAGAAATGGACTTCAGAACATCAAAGTGCTCAGATATGAGGATAAATATTTAGGAATCTTACTGATATCTTTCTCTTAATAAATCTCTATCCAAGGCCTGTGTTGAGCTTATATGAATTGTCTTTCATAATGGGAATGCTGCTTATGCAGGCAGGTGTCACATGCAAAACATTCAGATACATTTATTTAACCACAATAATGAGAAATATTGTGTAATGAACTCAATGAAAACTGCGATGGAGGCATCTGTATTGACTGCAGACACCCCACAGTGATCTATGCATGTACTCTACCTATGGCCAAATTATGAGAGATTAATATTACCCCAAATAGTGTATCCAAAGTCTCAATTAATTGTATACACAGTGAAGATGAGTGGCAATAGAAGTTTTTTAAGGAAAACCTCTTTGGCCTCACCTCCCCTTGCAGATTGTCAGGGGCTGCTCATAGGCAACACGTATGTATAGCACTAGGTGGTTTTCTGTATATAACTGAAATGAGCGCATTAATCTTTGACACAAGAACAAAAACTTGACAGAAAAGGACAACTGTCATGTTAAAATAAACTTTGTTCCTCTATTTCAAAACAAAAAAATACACCCTCGGTTCAGACAGCCGTATATGTCGAAGACGAAAATCACAATGCTGATTTGGTGCTATCATAGTACCAAATGTGTAGAATCAGGATTTTTATAACATTTTCAAAAAAGTTAAAAATAACCTTCCAACAGCCATCAGAGACTTAATTCCAAATTCTCTCTTCAACTAGTTTTGTGGGCAAAATGATACTAACACAGCCAACAGCATTCAGAACAGCAGGAGGACAAAGAATGGTCATAAAATATTTGTTCTGAGTTCTTTTTGAAAGATTAGAAATACCTAAACTAAGAAAATCACATCAATGTATTTCACTTTCTTATTTTAAAGGCTTAAAAAAGCCTGATTATGTTTTGTCAGGTTCTGGAGATGAAAAGCAAACAAACATCAGTTTTTTTATTTAATTTTAGGGAGAGAAATGAAAATCATACCAAAGAGACAGAAAAATAGAGACCAAGGCAGAGGAACAGAGAAAACTGATTATCAGAAATTGGCCAAGGAGGCTATGAACTTATGCTATAACAGTAACACAAATATAAAGGACTGATTCAACCAAAATCTTCTTCCCAATGACCATTGTGCAATTGCCTTAAGAAGAACAGTAACTGCCTTTCATACGACATTTGTGGAGGATGATAAGCTACATAACCATAGCCATGTTCAATAATGTGAAACAGAACGTCAGCACTAGAACAAAGATAAGAACTTCTATTTTTGTACAGTTTCATTATAAACTAAAACAAGCCACATGCTTATTGAATAAATTGGGTGAATGCTGTTTATCTATCTATCTGTTTGCACATCCATGTATAGATGTATAGAGATAGATACACATCCATAATTTTCAATGTTCTATTCATATAAAAATCTGGGACATGATACTATGATCTATCTTTGCTAGAGTTAACAGCAGTGAGCTAGGATGGATTTAGAATAGAATAGAATAGAATAGAATAGAATAGAATAGAATAGAATATTTTCAGTTGGATGGGACCTAAAATGATCATCTAGACCAACTGCCTGACCAGTTCAGAGCTGACCAAGTTAAAGCATATTATTAAGGGCATTGTCCAAATACCTCTTACACACTGACAGGCTTGGGGCATTGTCCACCTCTCTAAGAAGCCTGTGCCAGTGTTTGACCACCCTCTTGGTAAAGAAATGTTTCCTAATGTCAAGACTAAACCTCCCCTGGCACAGCTTCGAACCTTTCCCACATGTCTGGTCACTGGATCCCAGGGAGAAGAGCTCAGCACCTCCCTCTCCACTTCGCCTCCTCAGGAAGCTGTAGACAGCAATGAGGTCACCCCTCAGCCTCCTTTTCTACAAACTGGTCAAGCCCAAAGTCCTTAGCTGGTCCTCATAGGACGCCTTCCAGCCCTTTCAGCAGCTTTGTTGCCCTTCTCTGGATGCATTAGAGTACCTTCACATCCTTCTAAATTGTGGGGCCCAGAACTGCACACAGTACTCTAGGTGAGGCTGCACCAACACTGAATACAGCAGATAATCACCCCTTTGGACTGGCTGCTTATACTGTGTTTGATGCCCCCCAGGATGCGTTTTGCCCTCTCGGCTGCCAGGGCACACTGCTGACTGGTATTGAGTCTGCTGCTAATCTGCTAAATTGTTTGATATTTCTCTTTCTCAGATTAGACAATCTGGAGTTTCAAATATATATCTCCAGAACAGCATGGTGAAGCATGCCTCTCACTAGTGCACCTCTTGAAGCAGTATACTTGTTCGCAAAACTGTGCTACTAATGCCTTTCATTTAATGGGCAGACTGCAAGGTGAGGTACACAGCCCTAATGATCCCATGAACTAAAGTCAGATCCTTCCCCAGTTCCTTACAGTGCATATGGTCATGCATAAGGCAATGCCCTGTTTTTCTCCCACACTGACTAGTGGAGATAAATGGTGGACCTGCATAGTAATGATGCTTGTATCAATCCTTAAATTCATGACTTTCATGACTTGCTATTGATAAGGTAATTCTATTGCCTATTAAATCTTGTCTGTTGCTGGTATTGCTTAACAATTTGTGATGATCAGATAAGCGTAATAGCCCAGTACATTCAAACCCAAGATGATACTCACTAAACATAGCATGCCTCATCAGCTAGTGCTACATATGTGGCACCGCCATTCCATTTTCCTCAATCCCAGCTCTGCTCACACAAAGCTTTTCTACCTTCCTTTTTCTGACCATTTAGCAGAAACTCACCATTTTTTCAGTGTTTTGATTTAGCCTTGGCTCACAGCCAAAGACCCACCCAGGTGCTTACTCCTCAGCAGGACAGGGGGAGAAAATAGGACTAGAAAGTTTATGGGTCAAGATAAAGACAGAGAAATCACTTACCAATCACTGTTGTGAGTAAAACAGGCTTGACTTTGGGGAAAATTAGTTTAATTTACTGGCAATTGAATAGATTTGGGTAGCAAGAAAAGAAAAGACAAATATTAAAACAATGCCTTTCCTCCCCCCTTTCCCAGGTTCAACTTCATGTCTTCATTCACAATTCTTCTACACACCCCCCAATCCTCCCCAAGCAGCACAGGAGGGATGGATTTGGGGAGTTATGGTTGGTACATGGCAGTTTCTTTCTCCGCAGCTCCTTCCTTCTCACACTTTTCCCTGGCTCTGAAGTGGGGGTCTCCATGGGCTGCAGTTCCTTCAGAAAATATCCACCTGCTCTGGCAGGCAGCAGTGAGTAACTATTCTGCCATGGACCACTTCCTTCTCTTCGTCCTCCTCTATCTAAATAAAATATCATACTTGTCTACTGCATTTTTATCATGATAATTATTGGCCAAAAAAAAAAAAAATCCAAAACAATTTTAGGCTTAGGTCTATTTTTTAATTTATATTCTTTTGTATGTACTGCCAATCCATTTTTGATGGCATGACCACAGCTTTTGGATTTATCCTACATGCATGCACACATAGACATACATCTGTGTGTGTGTGTTTCTATATATATGCAAAATATTCCATTAAAAAAATCAGAACTTAACCCAAAAATAGTTAAATTATCTTCATAGTTTTAAATATTCTTACAAAATAAATTTAAAGTATTTAACATTTAATCCTTAACATTAATGAGAGATTTTTTCCATATTTCCACTGTTGTGAAATAGGAGGTTTTTCACTTTGGAATCATATTATCAGATTGACAATATGAAGTTTAGCTCAGAGATTGGAAAAACTTATAGTTTTTTATTACACATACTTTTAAACTATTTTCAATATTCACAGCTATAGACAGTATGGTAAGAATTCTAGTTCATTCTCCTAATGGCAAAGAGCTAAAATACTTCAGGCTAGCATTGCTCAGAAGAGCCACATGCGTCTGATTGCCAGAGCACTGTAATGTACTCACCTCGAGATTATTCCAGGGTGAACATCAAAGCTCTTGCTGGACTCAGATAAGTTTGTGTCCTTAACTGACTATTACCCAAAGCTCTTGAACATGGCAACAGTCCTGAAATCCCAAGGCAACAGACTTACTAAAAAAGATATTTATTTATTTATTTCTTAACTCTGGCCAGGTTGGAAATTAAACCTTTCCACCACCCCACTGTTCTAGCATTTCTTTTATCTATCTCTAACAAAGAAATACATGAAACTGGGAAAAAATTATAATAGTTTGGGAGAAGTATTTTGCTCCTGAAAGCAGGCTAGAGAGGTGCAGCAGGGGGGATGAACAACTGGTGGGAGCTAGTGATTGCTGTTCTTCTCACACATAAAATGTATGCAGAAGATTCAGAATAATGGCACTGCCCTTTCAGATTCACCCAAAGGTAGTACCAGAAGGTACTCTTGCATGGCATAGCTATAAGTATTTGAATAGCCATGCAAGTTTAACATTCACAAAACCTTCCACTAAACCGGAACTGGGCTAGTAGGATTTTTAAAGACCTGTTTGTGTTACCATAGTAGCTTTATTAATATACCACTGCAATTTAGAGTAAACTAAGTCACAGTTTTAGTCTATTAGCACAGGAACTACCCATTTAAAGTATTGCCAGGTCGAAAAGCACTGTAGTTACTTTGAGATGCAAAGTATTTTGTCCAGGGAGTTAACCTTCTTGACTCGGTATCTGTTTTAAGACCTCTAAATTTAAGGTCAGTCCAAGAAAGATCTGTCTCTTTAAAAGTGTAAAACAAACTATGTTTTATTTAAGGAAGATTAATTTTGGTCTAACACTGACGAAACTCAAAGCAATTGTCTGTGTTATCAAGCTGTCTTGTAGAATTATGCCTTCCCTTACTTACTGCTCAGTCTTGTTTTGTTCCTTATTATGTTTTTAAAACAATTTTGAAACACTTTTAAAAGTCTGCTCTAGAATGTTTTTACTCTTAAAAGCAGGTCAACATGCAGGAAATATACATCACCGTAGGTACCATTGAGCAGATGAAAAAGGTCTCCTAACAGATTTGTGGTCAGCTAGTCAGGCCACTCACGCGGAGCATTGCATCGGCACCAGGATATGCTCGTTGTCCTACTCTTCTCCTATGGTGAGCAGACAGACAGAAGCTTCCTGACAGCAACTGAATTATGTAAATGTGCATGAGCAGAAGTCTAACGTTAGGCTCCTACAAATAAATTCTAGGGCTATATTTATGTTGTGGTCACAAGAGCAAGACACAGTTGCATTTTTCAACCAAACACACAGTTTAGGTCTATAATAGTCTTTTGTAGATCTCATATCTTATTTTAATTCTTCTAACACAGACCTTGGTGTTGTATCTTGGCAATTAGTTACACAGACTACGCATATTTTGGATTTTATTTTTTTCCCAAATGAAAGGAAAATCAAAAGAGCCTTTTAAGAGTTAATAGTTTTAAACAAATAAGAAACCCAAGAATTAGAGAAACCATCCATACAACTGTATTTTAAAGTAAAAGGTGTTAATGTTAAGGCCTTTGTCCAATTTGTAATACCGAGTTTAATCTAAAAAACATTTTCTTAATTTTAAGTCAAAGAACTTCTGAATAAATATACTTTTTAAGGTTTCTTTCATATAGTATTCAGGATGATATTTATCTTTATAGTGATATCATGTGTGTAGAAATTTTTTTTCATTCTTTGTTTGGCCTAATGTCATTTAGCTATGGCATTTCCTTATTTCAGTGTCATAAAAGAATTTCCTTTTAATAGTTATAACAGCTTCTGCATCTCCAACAGGCATCATCATCATTGTGTTTTATTTTGTGTATCCTCTACTATAATACTTCTTATTTTATCCAAATAAAATTAAAAAAAAACAACTTATTTTTGATGGTCTCTTAGCAATGAACCTGGTAATTATAGCTGAGTATTTTACAAGCCTCTAGAAGAAGATACCCTACTGCTATTGAGCATCAGTGAAGGTGTGAGGCCCTAATTCTTTTAGGTGCTTCAAAAATAATTTCCTTTCAAATTACTTTATAGTAATTAAGTTGTATTCTTTGAGATGTATGATTTACTTTGCCAAGAAACATATATAATTCTTTTAACTGTGGAAATGTACAGAACTGAACTACAAGTAATATATATACCACTCCTAAGACCCTTAATACAAAAAATTTCATGCTTGTTAAATACCACAAAATGTAAAAGGTTTTTAAACTTTTAGACTTAAGACTTTCATATATTTTAATATTTTATCTTCTATGCCCTAGAACTTTTTCTACCAACCAGCCTATAGTTGTGATGCCTAAGTGCTGCTCTGTACTTTGGCATTTTCCAGGCAGCATGACTCCTGTGGGATCCATCAGGAAAAGCCATTAGTGCACTCAGTGGTATAAAACTTGCATGATGCCATAAATCTTTTAGCAAGCGGATTTGGAAGATGTTTTTGTGAAGGTTATGTGTGTAAGGTAAGCTACATTACATGAGCCTTCAATGTGCGCCTTCAACATTACACTTTCTGACATTTAATAAAATAGTGATTGCAAAGAGCTGCATCCTCAGAGGCCTTGTTATGCAGGTACCACTGCAAAGGGAGTACCCTTAGACTGTCTTCTATGTTTCAGTTCCAAAAGAATCTGTTTTATTTTTCTGAGCTATGTAGTAAAACCTGATTCTTTAGAAGATTTTGCTTTTTATCCTTGCAGGTTTTAATAAAGTAGCATTTTACTGCATTAAATACAAACAAGTATTTAACTTAGAGAAGACTGCATATAAATGCAGGTGGCTGGAGCACTGCCCCTATGAAGACAGGCTGAGAGAGTTGGGGTTGTTCAGCCTAAAGAAGAGAAGGCTCCAGGAAGACTTTATAGCAGCCTGCCAGTACCTAAAGGGGGCCTACAGGAAAGCTGGAGAGGGACCCTTTAACAGGGAGTGTAGTGATAGGATGAGGGGTAACGGTTTTAAACTGAAAGAGGGTAGTTTTGGATTAGATGTGAGGAAGAAATTCTTTACCATGAAGATGGTGAGGCACTGGAACAGGTTGTCCAGAGAGGTTGTGGATGCCCCATCCTTGCTGGATGTGTTGAAGGCCAGGTTGGATGGGGCTTTGAGCAACCTGGTCTAGTGGAAGGTGTCCCTGCCCATGGCAGGGGACTGGAACTAGGTGATCTTTAGAGGTGCCTTCCAACCCAAACCTTTCTATGATTCTAAATACACAGATATTTCAAAATAAAATAAATTGCTTATAGCTAATTTATACTATAAAGACTTTATTGTTCTGCTCTTGTCAGTCTATACAATTTTCATGCATCAGTTATGAAAGTCAGATCTCCTTGATTTCATGTGCCAAAATTGTTGTCTTTGAAGAATAAAAGAGTGTGTTCTTCTATCTACTGGACTCATTCTCATTTTGTAACTAAAACAAATGATGGCAGGGTAAAGTGAAATGATCTTAGTCCTTCTTTTTAATTAACATCTATGATTCATAAATTGGAGATAAAACTGAAAGATTAAAACTTTTTATTATTGCCTGCTCAGGGAAATTGAACTGCAGTCTTAATCTAATATCTGTACTGGAAGTTAGTGGATATTGGTAGCAATCCACAATTTTCAGAGCTTCCCCCTCAAGTGAGGTAATTTTTAAGCATTGCCTTCATTTCTCTCTTTCCATCTCTGCAAAGCAAAACTAGAAAAGCAAGATGATTTGCAGCTGAATTTATTAGGTACCTGTTGTCACTTCAAGGAGCCTAACAAAACATTATTGTTCTAGTTTGGATCAGGATACACTTCTGGAGCAAGTCTCCCAGGCACCTCCATGTACTGAGCTCTGACTGACTTCACTGAATGGTTTCAGAACAGTTCAAATTCCTGCTGTCAAAACTAAATGGAAAGCTGCACTCTCAAGACACAGCTATGGTGCTCCAGCTGCTGATGGTCATTCAGTCCACTGGCCCCAGCTCAGGCTGTTCACTGGTAAGATCCCGGAAATACATGTCCTGTGGGCATCTGGTACTCGGCATCAACTGTTTTATTCAGCACATCCATTGCTATTCTGCTACCCTACCTGCTAACATTTCCCTGGTCTCCTAGGACCAGAGAATGCCACTCATTTCAGGCTGCACTGCCACTGACAGGGGATGGGACGTATCCCACAGCCCCACCTCTCTTAATTTTACTGGCTATACAAGGAGGTGGCTAGTTGGCTTAGACTATGCAGCTACTGGTGCCTAGAGCAAGGTGAGATAGATCCAGACCTGAATATTAAACCAATTTTAACTTACTACTTTACTATTCAGTAAAGTATATGCCTAAACCATGTTCTGAACTGGTGCCATCCTTGAATCAAGTCTCAAACATATCCAAAATAACATTTTAACTCCGCAGTCAGACTCTTGTGGGAAGATGCCTGTGCATTGTTGTAACAAAGATTAAAATTAAGGGAGAAGGATGCTTCTTGTAAAATTGTTAATTAAGCTTAGGATCAGCTACTGTAACAGTTTGACATCACCACCTATAAAGTTTGATAATAAATATATTTCTCAATCTTTCTTCACAAACTCACTTAGAGGGCACTGATCTGTTCAGACACCAAGAAACTGTAACAGCTACTATACAGGTATAATTACGTAGATAAAGGTTGTTAGGTTAGTGGGTCATTGTAAATATTTAACTTCAAGCATGCTTGCTAGTTGCAGGCTGTAATGAGACACAGAAGAATGAAAAAAAAAAATTAACAGGACACCTTTGGGCAATTCCAGGATTTTAAATGAAGAAAAAATTCAGTAACATTTCCAAGGGCCAGTTGAAGAGATTATTTTTAACAGGATTAGCACTGTCAGCATACACAAACCAGCATTTTGAAGTTAAACTTTTGAAAGCTTTAACTTCAGAGTTCAGGGGAAAAAAAAACAAAAAAAAAACCCCAACCAACCAAAACCAAATAAGAAATATAAAGTGATTTAGAGAAATATTGGCATGATCAGCCTACAGACCTGATCTTTATCATTATTACCATCATTAACGGGTTAATAGCAAAGGTCTATCTTAAAAAATCCTATGGTATCATGGTATCAGTATAAGTCACCCTGAAAGGATATATTGGAATGTATTACTTTAAATTGCTCTCAAGTGTATTGCCAGGTTTCATTTCTAAAAATATATTGTGAATAATAATTAAAAGAATGAGCACTGTTGATTGGTCAGAAGATAATGATTTTCTGTCTTGACCAAACAAATAGACTATTTCATTTTAATATCTACCAATAGTCAAACTGACTAGAGTTAAATATTATATCATACCTTTAGGAATATATAAACTTTTCATAAGTTTAGGGATGCTGTGATCAAGATACAGCAAGAGAAATGAGGCAGTTCATTTAAAAGAATAATCTGGCTCCTGAATAACTGCTGCTGGGGAATATTACAAATAAAAAGATATAAAAAACAGACTGTTGAGCTGCAGGTCTCTGTTAAAAAAAATGTAGCTGCGTTAAACAAGATCGATAGTAGTCAAAGAAATGCTGGTATGTTAACATTTCTTTTTCAGGAATGAAGACACTGTTCCTTGATTTCTTGACCTGCTATGATATTTACTTTGAGATTCTCACTGAAAATTGCTAAATATTATACTAGCAGATATAGTTTCATTTTAATCGCATTCATTTCACTGACTTATCAAGACTGTAATTAAAAATCTTTCCACGTTTGCTTTGTATAAGTACAGGGCAATGATGACATTTTCTAATTGTTTCTTTTATGCTTGTTTTAGCTGGGAAATGTGTTTTCCGTGTCTTCTCTGTTCAGACTGACATTTTACCTACTAACTAAATATTTGTTTTTAATACCTGCAAGATCACTTCTGCTCAAAAAAGAACTTTCTTTTGCCTTCCCTTATATAGCAATATTATCTGAGAGCCTTTTGCTAACTTTTTCTACACCTTAAATAAAAAAAATCTTTGATGATTTTCACTGCCAGTTCTGTACTTGTGGTAACTGCATCATGAAAATTCTTGACCTGAATGCAGTTGCTTAAAAATAACATTCTGTTTTGTAACATATTTTGGAAGTTATTTTGTCAAACTTGCTAAATATGTTAACCAGAAGGTAGTTAATGCTGCTACTGTCCTACTTATTAATTCAGAACTGATCTGCCGAACCATCTAATGGTACAGCAATACAAACTACTTGTACAGATTTCTCAATTTTATTTCAGCTCAGATTATGCATTTACAAACATAAAATAATATACAGAAAAAAATATTATCCTTGGATAGATTGACCTGATACAAAAATATTGAGGATGCCACTCTTAGTCATATGATTTAGTTTTAGGTACTCCTGTGAGGAGCAGGGAGCTGGACTCGATGATCCCTGTGGGTCCCTTTCAACTTGACATATTCTATGATTCTATGAAATTGTGATTCTATAATAATAAAAAGACAATGGTTTACTGTCTCTGGCCTAGTAAAATATTTACAGGAAAAGCACATTTCATGTAGTACCTTTAGGAATCAAAAGAAGTCATTTGCTGCACAGGAACAGCAGATTACTCCTCATGTAGGGCATTATATATGCTGTTTTACTGCTTATATGCAAAAATACATTTTTCCCTTTTTTTGGAGACTATATGATCATTACTATTGAAATCACCAGACATGACTTCTACTTTAGAAAGGAAGAAACAAAGAAAAATAATGTATTCTTTAGTCTACTTTTGTCGGAATAGTGGTTTTAATTCTCCAGTTCAAGCAGCTGAAGCTTGTAAATAGGCACTGAAGAAAAAAATTGAGATTCCAGCTTTACCTCTTTTTTTTTTCCTCTTTCTGTATTCTGTTTACTTCTTAGTGATTTCTTGGGATTCTTCTCATGCTGTAGACTTACAGAGCATGAATGCAAATGTAGATATATAAAGATATTAATACACATGACTCATACAAAATGAGAACTGAACTGAAAACTAAAATGGCAGAATGTGAATATTGCAAAGTTAAGCAATGACAAGCTAATAAGTATCAGTATTACAATTTCCTTCTCAATCTTAATCTTGATGCACTACATTTCAGTCTTTAATTCTATAGTGCCCAAATACCTCACAAATATTCATGAAATTATTTTCATGAGGTGAAGGGCTTTTGTTATCCAGAGTTCTTATGTAGGAAATTAATATATTTATATATTCATGTGAAAAAATGCATAAGGGTGGGAAAAAAATCTTGTCTCGCCTCTCTCACTCTCTCGTCCCTCATCTTTAGAAGGGCAAAGTTTAGTTTTGTTCATATCACAAACAAACAACAACTAGACTCTGGATTGTGTGATCTGAGTATGTTCATTTCATTACACAGTTGTCTTTTCCTTTTTTCCCTTTATTTTGCTGTAGTAAGTAAAACAGATTTCATTGAAGTGTGGCACAGAACAGCAAGAGTGGACAGCTCCAGAAGGGTGGCTCAGAGTCTGGATCTGAATCAGTGAAGTACCTGGGCAGGATTGCGCAGTCACGCAGGCAGAGCCCAAGGGCCAGGGCTGGATTTTAAATACAGCTTCCAAGTGAAGGTGAGGTGCAGGACCCCGCTTCCCACTGCTCTTTCTTACAGCAGTCTGATCCAGGCTGCCCTTTAGCACAGGCAGCCAAAAACACTGGAGAGGGCAAGGTTGCACTGGGAACCCTAACAAAGTATGATTTAAACACCAAATGTTAAAACTTCTTTTCTTTTCCAGGTAAGCATAATTTGTTATCACATAATCTGAGTGTTAATAAACTTTAAATGTATTACTAACAAAGAATTTTTTGTCTTAACTTCTGTAAAAAGGAACATAGGTGATATAATCTGATTCTATTTAGTAGTGGAAAGTCAATGCCATGAAACTTATTTGTATTAGTTTCTAAAATTAAAAGCAAACTCTTTAATTGCTAACATGCTACTGAATAATTAAATATCCACAACAGATTTTTTTTTGATTTAGCTTCCTGAACTTGATATTTTTCCTTGTACGACAGAAATGCATAATCAAATCTGAGAAATCTTCTATATACTGCAACAACTTGTTTCTTATTTTGGCCACTACTAGACAACTCACAGGAAGCAAAAAGAAAACAAAACAAAAAGTAATGAAATCATTGGACATACAGTCTAATCAACTTGCTTGCCAATGCAAGAAGCAAAAAATGCAGAATATGTCTATAAAATTCATTAGCTACTGCATATACTTATATTAAAAATAATTTTTGCTTATTAATATTAAATATTTTTCCTTTCATCCCTACTGAAACCACCCCTTATAAGTGCATTATTAAAGGAGGTAAATAAGAGTTTCCAATATGCTGACTTTCTTTTATTTTTAATACATATCTACAAAGGGACAAACCGAAACTGCCTAGGTTATTATGGTATGGTGCAACACAGCATGGCAGCCTCCTATTCTCACATTGATGATTACATCTTTGTCCTATAAAATACCTACATAGGAGACTTTTTTTCTTTCAAGGGACAAAATCTTCCCCCATATGATCCAATGTCCCCCTGCTTGGAACTTCTCCTTGGGATGTGATGACTTAGTTCAAATTCCCTCTCTAAACCTAGTCAAACTGAAGTTCTGAACACAGGACTGCTTTTTACCTAGATGAACTGGCATGGATTTCTATATTTGGGTGGGACTCTGTGTATTTCTGTATATACATATGTGTTACATAACAGCAGATAAGCATGTATGTAGACGGGGAGAGGGAGACAGAGGAATGAAGAGATATAACTTGGATTAATTACTCCAAGAAAGTTCAACTCTGAAAACCTTAGCACAGATCCTTGTGTTTTTCTGATTTAGGTGAAATGCATAAACATTTTTTCCTATGCTGTTCTTTATGCCAAGCCATCTCTTCAATATATCTTTGCTGGTAGCTTTAGGTTGCTCCACACTGAATAATTTGAACCCCATTCTGATATACGTACCTCTCCCCGTGTCTTGTTATGCATGCCTAAGGTATCGATTCCTCTAGCACTTCTGTAAAGCTGAAGTTGTTTTGCAGGGTACAGTTTAGCAGAGGGGACAGTTATTTCAGACAAAGAAACACCTTCGGAGTACAGGTTTTTTATTTGGTGTGGTAACTTCCCTTTATCATTCTGTATACTGCTTTGTAATTGTTTAAGATGCCAAGCATAGACTTGTTATAGATTTACGTTATATAAGCTCATTTTAGTTCTTTCCTGACCTTCTTTGAAAAGTTATCCCTTGCAGTATATTTGTCAGTGTCTTCTCTGACTTACTTGTCTGGCAATCTGTCCGTTGGCATCCTCATAACATCTGTCATGAATGTCTATCTGCACCATTCTCCAAGTCCTTCATTTGTTGCCTTGTCTGTTCAGAGTAATTGCCACATTCATCATAGGTACTTCTTTTCAAGTAGAAAAAAATTCATTCTCTGATATTGCATTTAATGTCTTCTTTGTAGCTATTTGTATTTTATTTCTTTTTCTATCATGAGATATCTGCACTCAGCAAACAAGTATACAAGTAGTGCCAAAAAAATATTTTTATCACTTCCTTCACATGCTGAGATTCTCATCTTGTCATTGCATAAGAAAAGAGCTCACATCTCTATCACAATTTGCAGATCTACAAGAGGTGCTGCCTTGAACCTGCTTCAAAATAATGTGAACTGGAAATTGAAGCTGCAATTAGCTGCAATGATGCAGTGAAAAGTATAGCTTGGTACTGTACAGAAGCATAATAGAAAGAGCAAAAGGTGCATTCATTCTGTGGTATAAATCGTGATATTTCAGCCCTCTTCTCATCCAGAGCCTTATGGATGCCACTGTCCTGGTCTGTAAGAGAACAATGGGGAATCTGAGAGAATGTACTGGAATCCTATGATTTTTAAAGAACATGTACCAAATATTCTGCAACAAAACCAATCTTTGCTAGTATTTCTTACATGAGAAAAGATATGTTTCATAATTATGTGGCCTTTGTTTACAGCACCCTCTCAGGCACACTTATCTGCCAAGAAGATAAGCCTGTCACACTGTTCTGCCCAGAGATATCTTAGTTTCTGTTTTAGTAACAGAATCAAGAATCAGACAATAAATAAATAAATAAAAGAATGAGCTTACTCCTGTCTGATTCCTTCACAGCTTTTCTAGTACATCTGACATTGCCTATTGTACAGGTAGATGAAACTTGTAGGCACAAAAGTGGACTGGGAATATATTACTTTTTAAAAGCTGTCTAATTCTTTACTGTTATCATCATGCCATATTAGACTATGATTATGTGCTGATGTGACATCAATATATAATGTTATACTGTTACTTCTGATGATACTGTCATATGAATGGCCACATAACACTTAAGTAACATCATCATTTGTTAAATACCAACTGTTCTTGGGAACCATGACCCTATATTTGAATATTTTTTTGTGTACTCTTTTATGAATTTTCTTTTTTTTTCTGTTTCATGTTGAATTTCTATGGATTCCAAAAATAAGCATAAAATATAGAGACCATATGGAGTTTATTTTAATTTTGTTCTTAAATGTATGGCTTATGGATTTTATTTTTTTACCCAGATTTTGATGAGTAATGATCTTTTCAATGTGAATAGTCCTACTGATACTCAAAATACTAGTCTGAATTAGAGTTCACCAACATGTGCAAAGGCTTCCCAGTCTAACTCAAATTTAACACAGAGATTTCCTTCACTAAAATATACACTTTAAGTGTACTTCATAATTCTTACCCTTAGAATCATAGTCTATATTTTCTGTAGGAACAAATCTTTTCTTTCTATCCCAGATAACAAATTGTATAGGTCTCTGGCAAATATGTATTCCTATCAATGCGTACGAGTTCACCTACACATTATATACATTTACTTTCTTTACAGAAATTTGAACTAGGACCACAGAAAGTGGAACTGTGAGTGAATTATTCAGGCAGTAACTCATTCAACTATTGCACCTAAGGAACTGGAGATGGAAGGATGTTCACTGCAGACCAGATTAGGTTTTCTGCTTTCTTCTCAGTTTTTTTTATTGCTTACCTTTCCCTGAAGTGCTGTGGCATTCCACTAATAGTGTTCCAGGACTTGTTTTGAGTTTTGGCATTCTTCAGCCTTAGACCTCTTAGAATAAAACATATATATTTTACCTATGTGTTCACCTAATTTAATTCTTCTCTAATGTGCATGTGTCTATAGCCTACGGTAACTGATTGATAGTTATGGACACAGAAAATCCCAGTGTTTAAACACAGATTGCTGCAAACAAACCATATTGCCTCATTTGGCTTTATAAGGTTTTCACATAGGTTTACAAAGTTTAGCTGCAGAGACCACCTTTACAAGTCACAGTATAATTCAGTGGGAGATGTACACCTCTGTGCACTATTTGCTTACTTTTACAATAAAGGAGTAAAGTAATACCAACTGCAGCACTAACTCTTTCACTTGTGGACATTTGCCTGAGACCACCAATTCATTTCACAAAGTCTGCTGAACAGCAATCAGATAATAATGACTTTTTGGTATGTAGTTAATGATGCAGGGGTTTAGAGGACCCATACCTGATTAAGTGTGCAGGGTGGATGGTGTGCAGTTAATGTAATGTAAAGTAATGATAGAGTAAGTAGAATAAAAATAAATAGCTTAGCTGCCACATTCTCTGCAGGTTGAATGTGAAATGCAACTGGTATGTAGAGGCCTTCTTTATAACAATTACCAGTTAAACCCTCATAATATGGCTTATGTAGGATGAACTAGACCTTCTATTAGCTTTCTCTACTGGGGTAGGATTCAGCTAGGAAACTGAGTTGTTCAGACAAATTGTGCTACATGCTCACATAGATGAAATCAGCTATTAATATTTATATGTAACACTAGGGTTGGGGTTGTACACGGACATATGGGTGATAACACCTGAGTGACTAATTTTTCAATCTAAGAATTTTTAAATCTGTTTCTGTGAGCATTTAAGCTTGATTTGTACTGTGCTTTGAATCTATTATCATATTAGACTGCATGGAGCATAGGAAAGTTGACTACATGGCTGTGTTGATCAAAAGCCTTCCTTTTGAAATCAGAATCCTTACGTTTAACTCAAGAGGATCCTATCAACAGCAATTGACACAAAGTTATTTTCTGTGACTAGTTCATCATAAGGTCTTCATTGCTTATCAATGCCAAGTATAATGCAGCATTTTTTAGCTGGCACTTTTACTATCAGGTAGGTAAATCTGTCAACTGTTACGTCCAGGGATACTTTGTCTAAAGTATTGCTAACAATATCTTTCTTCTGTTAAAAACTCCCAGAGTTATGAGTGATTGTACATTTATTACTCTGGGAAGAGTTCAGCAACTATATATAAGCATAATCCTAAGAGTCTATAGCAGACTGCCTACAGTGTTAACCTCTGAGGATTTCTTTTACTGTTCTATTTCAAGTTATGTTTCCACTTTTATCTTCATTTTTCTCTTTTTAAAAGGGGATACCTGTTCTCCAGTCCAGTTCTCAAAGATTATCTCATTCTTAAAATGTAAGATTATCTCACTCTTAAAATGCATACCTGAATAGTTATGGAGTTTTTTACCATGCCATTGCCCAGGTTTCTGGAATTAGGTTAAAGGTGGCTGTCATTTGTACTCAACCAATTTATGCACAAATCTGAAAGGAAAGTGGATAGGCCAAACAGCCTTGCTGGGGAAATGATTCTCCTTTGTTTTAAGGGTAACTAGTCTGGCTTCTAACTGTCTGTCTCAAAATATAATGTAAGAAGTAAAGTACAGAGCCAATACATTAAAAACTGATTTTGAAAGGACAAATACTTTTTACTAAAAGGAAAAGAAATAACCATAAATAAACAGTAATAAATAGTAAATAAACACAAAAGAATCTCCTTTATTAAACAAAATGAAAGGAAACATTTTGTTTCTGTAACTGAGAAAGCGATGAGAAGAAAATACTAACTGTTCTCAGAGGAGTTCAAACACTCGACATAAATTAAACCTACCTAACTCTTAAAGGAATTACTGAGCTCTACTAAGAATTGTTGTTTTAACCTTTCTCTTTCTGATTGCTCTGCTCTCGTGTGTAGTTAAACAATATTTGCTTTGAAGAAGCTGGTCTAAGTCACTGCATCTTTCAGGTGATCAAAGATTCCAAAGGGAAGAAGCTCCGTAAGAGTAGATTCTTGTAGCTCTGGTGTGGAGTGAGGTGGGGAGCAAAAGAAGCTGCAATAGTATTCAGAAAAGGAGGGGATTTCGGTCTGAGAAAAATACAAACACATGGCATTTGAAAGAACTAGCCAAAAGAAGTCAGGATCCAGCTTATTTTTTGATTGAAAAACAATCTTTAATTTTACTTCATAGGAAGCAATATATATTAACCTGCTCATGCACTTCAAGCCTATAAAAATCTCACACATATTCTAAGCCTTTTGATGGTCACAAGAAGGGATCACATACTGTTAATCACAGCTAGGTTTAGTAGCACAACACTTGTAATTGTTGAGTATATCATCACATCCTTCTCCCACCCCAGGTTATTTTTCCTCCTTTTTTTAACTATTAAAACTATTCAACTATTAAAGTACACCAGCAAATAATACAGAATTAAGTATAATTCTGTTTTGTTTATAGAGAAATAATTTAAATAATGAACTGGTGTCACAGGGTGTCCTGTTTTAAAGGCATGGATTTTATGGACGCAGCCTAAGTAATGAGTGCTTTTCTTTAAAGCAGATGTGGTATGGTTACTCACTATTCCAAAAAATTATTAAAAAAAAAAAAGAAAAGAAAAAAGCATGTAAATTATGTAAGAAAATACAAATACATAAACAAGTTTCTACAGTTTCACAATGAACAAATAGAGACATGGGTATCAAGTTCTTTCCCTCCGTATACGAGGTCCTTGTGTCTTGATATGGATCATTTAGCAAATCCATACTTTGCCCTATTAACTAGCACAATGGAATGAAATTTAAATTATACATGCTCCTGAGAGTATCAAAGAAATCTGACATCCAGAAAGATAAAGAAACACAGCAGCCTTTTACCAAGCCTGCAGACAGCTGAACAGATGTCACAGCAGCCAGCAGCAGAACCAATCAAGGAGCCAGAGAGAGGAACGTGCCAAGGGAGCAGACCCAGGCCCAGATGCCAGCACTAGAAGAATTCATCTCTTAACATCTGGTTGTACCAAGCATTCCCCATATGTGGGTGTATGTATTGGCTTTGGGCCTAGTACACACAGAAAAAAAAAAATTATCTGGAATACATTCAACACTGCCAGGAATAAGCAGAAAATCTGCCAAGTTTCTGCTGAAATTCTGTGAATCTGACAATTGCTTTTCCATTTGTAAATGCACAATGTGTCCCTGTGGTAGCTTTGCATGTGTATATGTTTTAGATGGTGAAATAGGTTCCAACCTGTTTAAATAAAATCTTACCTAAAACAGCTTGCTGGAATTAACCCAGTCTATCAATAGACCCTAAAAAAAAAACCCCAAACAAACCAAAAAACATGCAAAAAAACCTAAACAAAGGAACACGAACCAATTTAACCTTAGTTAAATAGGGGCTTACTGAATGTGTCACTCATTGGAATTGTGATTGACAGCCCAATAAACTTCCACCTCCTCTTGTCATCCACTACAGGCGACATGAATTAATAACCCTTAAAGAAATTTGAGAGAAATTATACTAAGCAAAAAAGAACAAGGACCTAGATGCTGTGTAATATGACACTTCTTATTACTTCTTTACTTTTTAAGTTTTTCTTTAAGTATTTTGTTGCACAACTGTCTAAACCTAAAAAATCCTGACAAAGAATGAAAGCCATTCATATCTAACTACAACTTAAACAAACTTCTGCTTGATTACTGGCAAACCTACTAAACACCTAAAATCATAGCATCTGGGACATGTGAACTTCTGCCAACAGGTAGAAAAAAATCATCCGGCTCTTGAAAAACTGCCAGTTTAGAGCTCTCACTCAGACCTGGTTATTGTGGCAGGGTTTAAAAAAAATATACATACTGCCCTTTTGTCCTAAATTACAGGTAGTCAGTAGTGTCAGGCAGTCTGAGAACAGGCACTGGAAAGGGCTTGCAGAAAAGACTGTGGGAAAAGTTTTAAGGACAGGTATTCTGGATAGATTAGAAACTAAACCACCATCTCTTGTGGAATAGACAATCTGAAGAAATTTTCTAGACAAAGGTCAGCCAAGGAGCTGATTTTAATAGGAAGCTTCTCTTTCAGATAAGTCCACCTTGAGAAGTACAGAATGAGCTTACTACCACGCAGCTTCACAACTGTTGATTGGAGATATTTTGGATATCACTTTTGTATAAAGATAAAGCTGTCTTTGGTCTTATTCTGGTGCCAAAGACATATCAAGGATCAGATTCTAATGGGAAGTCTCCAATAACAAGGAACAAGGATTTTATTGGCAAAACAGTTAGTGTTGAGGCCCTGAAATCTGTTTCTCCACAGGTATTGTTTCACTCAAAATCTTGCTATGGTCAAAAGGGACCACACTCTGTATATGACAACAGAAATTTATTGCTTGTCTAGTTAATGTTTTAACCATCTAATAGTCCACATTATGTAATTAATAAAAAAACCCTCAATAATAATAATACAGTTCAAATTGTTATGCATAAACCCCCTTCCTGGTATCTACCTCTTTTCTGTGGTGCAATGCTTATTCTTCCAATGTTCCCCTGAGTCCTAAGCTTGATGGACGCAGTTTTCAAGAACGGGAGGGAAGGTTTACAGTGAATGAGTCGCATCATGCCATCATGACTGGGAGTGGAGTCCCGTACTTCACAGACCTGGGGGCCGCTTGGGGCTATTTTTATGTGGTTTTTTTATCACTGTCTGGGTTCTTCTCACTGGGTCCCAGCTTAAGCTGGAAAATTGCACAAAGCCTAATGTAAAGGGTGATTGTCTGTTAGTCTGTGAGAGCTGAGGAGTGTAAGAGCTTTCCCACGTGTGGTATTCCCAGAGCTTCTGCTACAGCAGGGCAGGCATCAGTCACCTGAGCTCTAGGACTGCGGCAACAAGCTACAGCCGGCACAGGGCAAGGCGAGCCTGGGGAGGCCCTCAGAGTCCTGAGTGGGTGAGTTTGTGCTCTGCGACGTGAAGGATAGTGAGGGGCAGAGGGGGACTGGGAGGGTGTTGGTAACTGGGAGATTTACTTCAAAGTGCACGCCTGGTTTGAACTAAAAGGCTGATGCAGAGGCATTCTAAGTGGGTTAGGAGTCTGTGTGCTTTGAAAAGTGGTTTTGGCACTTAGAGTTCAGGCATCTAAACGCTTAGGTCACTTCTGAAAAATGCTAAAATGTACCTTAGAATTCTTATCGTAAGCCTCTATTTCCTCGCCTGCATGTCAGGCTACACCCCCTGTACAATTTTTAGAATGTCTTCCCAAAGGCACTACTTCTCACCGGCAGACCCAAGATATTTGCAATTCTCAAGCTGCAAACCCTGGCTGAACTGCAAAATGCTATTGCTGATCTGAGCTTTTGTAATTTTTTAATAGCTTTTATGGCTGTAGGCAGGTATCAGCTCTCAAGTGTTTCTGAGGCAGAGAAAGAGAGTCCAAAGGCCAGAAACACACATATCACCTCTTCCCCTCCTCATAATGAGATGGGAAAGAGAAGATTGAATCTTCAGTTATCTGTTGCATGTGTAGCACAAAGAGAAAAGCTATATGCCTGCTACAATCACCAGTTCACCCATCCCTGCAGGCATCTTTTGCAACACTGTTCTAGCAGTCAACATAAAGTTATGTGGTTGACTTCAGAGAACAGAATAGTGTACAGAGCTCAGATTTATATTGCATTTACTATCAGTATAAATACGAGGTACTATGTTGATTGTAGTGTTCATTACTGATCTTTTTTTAAAATTAGTTTAAGCTGCCACATCACATTTAGCATGTGCCAAACACTGAAACCTGCACCAAACTGATATTATGCTCCCTAACAAAGAACTTGGGTAAAATGAGCTGAAAATCACTCTAAAGCAGCAGGCTATCATTAGTGCTTTCAGCAATTCATGTTAAATGACAAATCATTTCAAGTCTGAAATTTAAGTTTCTCTCCAATTCTGCACATCAGTAGTACTCATAACATTATATTTCTTTTAATATGTACCATTTTTATCATTAAAGACAGCATTGAATGGGTATTCCTTCACTTTTCTCTTGATTTCAACAGCATAATTTTTTGTTTGGTTGGTTGGTTTCCCCTCAGACATGAACATTCCTGAGAAATATATATTTCTAGGATTTCTACACTTGGTGCCACCAAAATGGCATATCGTCTGAAGTTTTTCCACTTTTTGCTCCTCTTTTAATTAAAACTAATCACTTCAGATGACTTTCCAGTGCCTAAGTTGGAGTTGTCAAAAACATCACTATAATATATGCTTATCAGGGTGCTGGAAACACTGCAGTCTACCAAGACATAGAATGAATCTAAAAGTTAAACTTTTAAAAGATAACACATTTAAATATCTAATGTTCAGTATCCAGAGCCATTCTGGAATATTAAACAAAGTTAATCTAGTTTCAGGCTGCAGATATTTTTACCTAGATAGACAAATAAAGATCTAGGACTGTAATTTCAGGACCAACAGTTTTAAAGGGAGCGCATTTTGGTAATCATCTTACTGAACTAAGCCTGAGGACCACTGTTTTTGTTCTTCATTCTGTCACTATATTCTGTGTGTAAGATAACAGAAGTTACTTTTCACTTTTTTTCTTACCTGCACTTTTTTCACTCGGTCCATTAAGTTCAGAGCCCTTTAGGAAAGAGACATTTTTATGCATGTTTAGAAAGCTGCAGGCACAGTCTAATGTCCATGCTCTACCTTGTAGACAAATGTTCAACCTCTCTTAATTCAGTTCACACTGTTTGATGCCTGGTGTTCCTTCATAGTTATCTTCTGACTTTAAGATCCACTACCTCTCTTCAGCCAAATGACACCAAAAGTTATTCTTTTCCTGACAGTCAAGTTTTTGTACATATCTGCTTAAAACATCCTTTGAACCTTACACCCCTTGAAAAAGCAGCTCTCTGCAATCATTGGTGTCTAACCCTAAGGCCTCCATAAGGATCTTTCTTTATTATCTAACAGTAACTATTTTTGCTTATCTAAATGGCCTACAAAGTTAAGGAATTATCTGTATTTCTCCTTAGATCATTTAAAATGTGTTTTGAGACACTTAGGAACAGAAAAAGGAATTCACTTTTATCTCTAATTGAAAAGAAGAGAAAAAGGAATATCTATTAACTCCATTTTTTTCCCTTAGACAGTATTAATTCATAACCCACAGGACTCCCTCATAGCCATGGCAGCAACATTTTAATCATATGTTATTCTGACACCCTAGACATGCAACATAAAATTATCAAAATTTCCACTTTCACTGATAAGTCCCTTAAGTAACAAGTTTCATTATCCACTTTAGCTCAAAGAGATAAAAGTACATTTAACTAACATACAAAAGTTGGATTATTTAGGTTTTATTGGTTTCATTTAAGCTGCTGCTCAGACTAAGAAGTAATTCTCCTTATTATCGCTGGCTTTCAAAGAATTGAAAAGTGTCAAAGCATAAAATTTAATCATAAAGCATCCAGGTCTCCTTCTCTTTAGAAATGGTTCTTTTTCCTTCAAGTATTTCTATTATCTTCTCTTTCTTTACGTATCAAACATTCACTTTGCTAATGCTTTTCCCTATGCCACTTTAATAGCATCAAATCTTAAACTAAGTAAAACTGAGTCTCGACAGTGATTACATAGAAAGTATCAAAGAAGAAACTTAGAGTCCCTGGAAGTGTGTTAATGACTGATTGATTGTTGACTTATTTCTGATATTTAAAAAAATGCATTATAGGGTCATTTTCTGTCCTCTGAATCTTACAAAACTCTGAAAGGAGCCTGGCACTGAATAAACAAAAGCAATTCCCTGATATGAGACATGCCAGAATAAGATTTTGAGAGGGGACTTCTATGAGAATAAAATACTGCTACATAAAATTGTTTTAATCACAACAGAAACAAGAATCTCATAGGGAGTCTGAATGGAACTAGATGATTCATTAATAATTGATGAAAAAAAATTATCTGCATCACTGCCACTATGGAAGAACAAAAAAGACAGTTCACACCTCACAGGGAAGAATCAGAGGAACTGACTTACAGGAGAATACCAGCAGAAGATATTTCATAGATAAATGGATGAATAATACTCATACTGTCTTGTTTAGCAGGTTTATTACCATTTGTTAACAGTTTGGGAGAAACAGATATTATATACCTGTGAATTCTGAAGGAACTTAACTAGGAAACTCTTCACTAGGAATGGAGAACTTACAGAAGGTAACAACCAACTTCTTAAATGTCATCTAAAATGATAACTTAAAAAGGACTCTAGGAAAATACAGAGAATTATGAACAAGCAATATTGGTTTCTCTACTTTGAAAATGTTATCACAGAGAATAAACATAGCTGTTGCATGCTGTCCTACCGCAGATGCTAATCACAGGAGTGTGGGAGACAGGTAAGAACCGTACAAGCACCATTAACAGGCAAAACTGAGTAAATGACAAATAGTAGTGGATAAGGATAATGGGTATCTGGATGGTGGATCCAGATGGTGTATGTGGATAGCAACCAATGAGACTGGAGTTTGTTCATATGCTTGCTCACTCTCTCACCCACAGCATTATGTTTCCCAACACAAAGTTCTCTGCTGGTCTGGGAAGGCTGGGCAGAAATTTATATTGGTTCATGCTGTGCTGCTACTCATACTTACTACTCTTGAGCGTCACTGGCGAAGATCCCTCCCTGGGCTTTCCCTGGGTTTTATCTCCATGCAGTTCTTTGATCTCTGGGATATTCCCCCACTTCCAAGATCTTTCCTCCAGCCAGGATTGTCATCTTCTGTCCAGGCTCCCTTCTTTTTCTCTAAGATAATTTCTTCTTTACAGAAACCCTAGTTTTTGGCACCAGCTCTTCTTTGTGGGTTGTGGCACGTGGCTTCCCCAATCTAAAGAGTCCATATGGAGAAGCACAATACATAATCCCCCTATCAGTGACTGCTTGTGTCCCATGTCTCTTTATTAAATGGAGGATTCAGGACATGCCAGTATTGTTTAATCAAATTGTTGCAAAATTTACAACCAACCTGTACCCACTGTGGCTAGAAAGTAGGAGTTTTCTGCTTGAGGGTTTAGAAGCTCAGTTCTGGACATTCAACTTTCTACCCCTCTCTTCCCCCCATCCACCCCCAATTATTTGTAACCTGTTAGCATTCATAATTCAAGCTATTTTTTTCAACAATGACAGAGGGCAATCCAATATTTCCTAAAAACAGTAAAATGAAACACTTTCTAGAGGTGCCTATACCTCTCCATTCACTATAAAAAGGGTCTTAGTGGTCTAGATAAAACTCAATACCTAAATATTAGATGGCTAAAACACTGATGGGCACGATGCAATTATTTTTTTTTCACTAAATACAAAACTATGTGTCTTGTGTGTTGAAAATGTAATTAAAGATCACATTACTAAGCACCTTTATTAATGATTAACCTCAATTGTATCATTTCCTAATTTATCACACTTCTAAGGTGTGTACATGTGATTTTATCTTTCGAATTGTTAACAGCAAGCTTGAAAGAATGCATGAAGTGTCAGCTTCAAACTCTAACATTTTCTTTGAAGTGATGAATCTAAATAATTGATTACTACTTAGACCTGCATGAATATAGCTTCAGTTAACTTCCAAATGTTCCCATTAATATAATTATTGATGCAATATTTATTTTTAAAAAAATATAAGTCCATATCCTTTTACATATAATCTAAATATTTATGTTTTCATCTTTTAATAAAATGTTTGACAGCAATTAACTTGGAGTTATTTATTTTGGAACTGGAAGTTAATATGACTGGAAAAAGCTCCTCAAACCTCCTTCTATGCCACCCTCCTTCCCACACACCTACATAGATGCCTATAAAAAAGGAATTGCTTCTAAAGTATGTATTGAAAATAATTCCTAGAAAAAAATTCTTTCTGTCATTTATGCTATGGTTATGTCTGTACCCTCAGGACTTATATGTGTTTGCTGTTGTACAAACATAAAAGAAAAGAATGTCTCTATCTCAATAGGCTTATAACTGGTATAATCATAACAAAAATGACAAAAAGAGAGGGATCTAAGTTAACTGTCTAGATTGCCTATGGCGTAATTAATTTCATTTTGATTTGTACATTACAAGTTAAATGAGGAAAATCCCATTTCAAGAGCTGGATTGCAGACATCTAAATGTAGACATCTATCTACATTAAATTTATGCCTATTAGCAGTGAATAAAAATTAATGATAGTGGAATTGCAAAAGCTGTTAAGGATTTGAGGAGTAGATACCAAACTGTGTGTGTGTGTGTGTGTGTTTCAACCACACTCCTGTACTCAGGAGAACACATTACATCTTTCCTTCACCTGAGTCAACTACTTGGCAATGCAAAGTAATCCCAAAGTTAGCTAAGCATTTTAGGACATCAGTGTAACCAAAGTATCCAAAGTAAAGCTTTAAACTATTAAAACTGATTCTTCAGACTCTCCTGTACCTGTTTTAAATATTTCACTTTTCCTGTGGAAGAATATAACTTCATTCTAAGATAAATTTGTTACAAGAAATTAATTTTTGAAATATGTCCTGTAAAATTTACTTCCTGCACCCAATTGTTTCTGGTCATAGTCAGAAGTATCAGAGATTTGGGAATCATTTAAGTTTAGCATATTTCATGTGCTGAATGCAATTCACTACTCTACCTTTTTGAATTCATATGTTTGATTTCCATACTTTCCTTTAGGACAAGATGACACACAAAATTCAGTGTTCTCTTTCTCATCAAACATGCATGGGGATGACAATTCTTGGGAAATGGGAGATCAAACCGAAGTTCATTCTCTGCAGAGTACATTTAAGTACATTTCTGTGGATCCCAGGGTAAGCATTCTGACCACAGAACTTTGAAAAGTGGTTACTTAGGTTACTTTGAAAAGTGTTGAGGGGGGAAGGAATATGGCTGTAAACAACAAATTTGTGGCAATATTTAAATACATTAGAAACCAACTTGTACTGTGCTGCCAGGCTTTTAATAATACAGATTCAGCATTAAGGGTGATGTTAAGAAGCCATGCTAGACCATGGCAACATCTCCCAGGAGTTCTGAAATCAGACATTGAAGGAATGTCAGAATCATCAATATATAAAGGAGCTTTATAAGAAAAACAGAGAGAGACTTTTTACCAAGTCCTGTAGTGGTAGGACAAGGGGCAGTGGTTTTAAACTATTGAAAGAGGGTAGATTTAGAGAGAAATAAGGAAAAATATTATGATAAGCGTCATGAGATGCTGGAACAGGTTCCCCAGAGAAGTTATGGATGCCCCATCATTGGAAGTGTTCAAGGTCAGGTTGGATGGGGTTTTGAGTAACCTGGTCTAGTCAAAGTTATCCCTGCCCATGGCAGGGGGAGGGCACTAGGTGATCTTTAAAGGTCCCTTTGAACCCAAACCATGCCATGTTTCTATGTTTTTTTCTAGCTTTTAATTTCAAAAATTATACTTTTGATCACCTATTGAGATTAGCATACTTTTTACTTGTAGGTATACATTTTGTCATTTTAAAGAAATCAAGTATTTGTTGTTGTCATAAGCAAGATAAATGACTGCATGACCTAATTATCTGATTTATTAGGTTTGCCTGTATTTTTCTAAAGCAATATCATTAGTATTCATGTAGCATAATACTTAAACTGAAACCCAACAAATACATTTTTTGACTGGAAGAACAAATTTAAATTGTAAATCATAATTCCACAAGAAGTCTTCCTAAAACTGTTCTTACTACTTTAAAGATTTTAATGTGATTGACACCATTATTGTAGTGCTAAATTTTTGCAAAATGCCAATTTATGTCTTTGCCACATGCTTTGTAATTTACCTTTGTTGCTGTTAGATAAGATAAAGTAAGATTGATCTGCCTTTTTCATGTAAAAAGAACTTCATAGTTCTTGTGCATTTTGAAAGCATACAGAGTAATTCTCCTTGTTCCTTTAATATTCCAGTTATTTCTGAATTTGTCAGACTGACTGTGAAATATTAATGGAATGAACATTAGTGGGAAAAAAAAATCCCTGTTTTTTTGGGAAATGCCTTAAGTTACTTTGGAAATTATAATTTAGGTAGAAAAGCGGGGGGGGGGGGGGGAGAAAGTACTGTTTTTGAAGTACATTCAGATAGGAGGACACACTTGCAGTGACTATCTTCCATGGACACCAGTTATTTTTGTTCAGATAGGACAGTTTTTCCATGCATGTATTTGGACAGTAAGAACACAAAGCAGAGTACTCCAAGAAGAAACATTATTTATGGAACAGGTTCTTCTGAACCAGGAAAAATGTGTTAAAAGGTGGAGATACAGAAAATGTGGAAGTTGGAGGAGATCTGCTATTGTGATGTTGAGCAAAAGGTGCTTTCAACTTTGAGAAGTAGGAGGAAAAGTACCAAAATCTGAAATCTCATGCATTTAAATTACTTGAAGGAATGAATTCCCATCAAAGCCATAAAACTGCCAAGAAATACCAGAAATTTGTAATTACACAGGAAGCTTATTGACCAACTCCCATCTCCGCAAAGCCCAGTAGTTCTTATAGTTTTCATTGGTTTTGTTTTAATGCACAGTTCTCCCTCCAGGACATTCAGGCCTACTTTGAACACCAGTAGAGCTACATGCAGTTTGCACAATCTGGAGAATACACCAAAGCTAGAGAAACTCCTTCTAATGTCAAATATTGTATATACATATATATATATGTACAAAATATACTGGAAAGGATGCATGTCTCAACCAATATAGCAGCGACAGTCGGCCCCAGTAGTTACACTGTAGAGATTATCTGAGGGAATTAATATGTCCAAATTTGATGAAATGGCACAAGATCCTGCTAAAGGAAATGTTTTCTAAAAACAAGCGAACAATGGCTACTCAACATCCAATCATCATTAAACTTTGAAATAGAAAAATCTATTTTTGTACATCATGATTACTCTGAACAGAAAGAAGCTGTGATCTTAATTAGGAATTTGTGCTATATCAAGTATTTTCTTGTTAGGGTCTGGCTGGCATGGAGTTAACTTTCCTCATAGCACCCCATATAGCGCTGTGCTTTGCACTTGTGGCTAGAATGGTGTTGATAACGCACCAACGTTTTGGCTTTTGCTCGGCTGTGCTTGCACAGCATCAAGGTTGTCTATTCAACCTCCCCAAAGAAGCTGGTAGGCTGGGGATGGGCAAGAATTTGGGAGGGGATACAGCTGGGACAGCTGACCCAAACTGACTGAAGGAATGTTCCATACCATATGACATCATGCTTAGCAATAAAAGCTAAGAGAAAAGAAGAGGAGGGTGGGCATTTGTTATTAAGATGTTTGTCTTCCAAAGTAACCACTATGTGCAGTGAGGGCCTGCTTCCCTGGAAGTGGCTGGACATCACCTGCTGATGGGAAATAGGGAATAAATCTCTTTTGTTTTTGCTTTGCTTCTGCATGTAGACCTTTTTTCCTTTTTTTTTTTTTTTTTTTTTTTAATTAAACTGCCTTTATCAGCCCATCAGTTGTTTGGGTTTGGTTTTTATTTCACCTTATTTCATCCCCCTGTACTGCAGAAGAGGAGGGGTGAGAGAGTAGCTTGGTGGCTACTGATGGCCAGCCAATGTTAACCCACCACAAACAATAATTCTTTAGTTGTCATGGTATGAGAGAAGAGCCAGAGAATGTATCATCTCAGTTTAACCATGGGATTTATAAACCAGATGAGTCAAACTATTCCTGCATTATGTCTTTGCATGCATTTCCAGTAGTGAAATGATCTCTCAGAATCTTTTAGGGATTCTCTTAATTAGTTCTGCTTTTCCAGGGACTATTTTTACCAACAGATGAGGGAAAAGCTAAGCAAAAGAGTTTTTAATATTTATTAATCCTAAAAATCAACAGAAAGTATTTCTACAATAGCAAGATATTTGGGGCATTGAACAGGGATCAGCAGATCAAGCAGCTGATGTCCCAACATTGATACTTTGTAAAATCCCTGAATTTTATTTCTGATGAGACTTTATTGGGGTTCCAGCACTAAAAGTCTCCATGGCAATGCATTTTGGAGTTGTCATGGTTCAGGTCCTGATGCTACCACCAACAGCTGGTGTACATTCTCTGCATACCTGGAATGGAAATTCCAGCTTAGTTTCCTCCAAACAAACCAACACTCCAAAAACATTCTGCAAACTGAGCCAGCACACAGGAACTAGGGGCAGTCAGAGTTTCATTAGAAACCAGAATATCACTCTGAACTAGAAACCTGACACACATGAAGCCAAAGGGATTCAGGTATACTGTTAGTTTTTATTGCTAGATCTAACTTTAAGAACCCTCTTGCAGAGTAAGATAGGTAAAGTAATTGCTAAGCAGGATGTATAGGGTGAGTTATGTGCCAGAGAATGGAATCCATAAAGCTAAAACATACAGAGGATAAACACTAAAAATAGTCAGTGGAAGACAGTAAGGGAGGTATGAGCTTGAAGTCTTTCTTTTTACACAGATTTAATGCTTTAAAAGGAATTTAATTTCCTTACCTGAAACTTGTCTCAATTCTGTGTGTCTAAGGAATCTTATGTTTTTACACTGATTGTTTTTTAAACATGATGAGTGACTGTAGTTCAAATTCTCAGTGTTTATATTATTAAATTTTTTTGTAATTAGCATTGCTGTGGTTCTGAAGGTCAAACAACATGATGTAGGCAAAATCATTTGGAGGAGATTTGAGTGGACCCACAAATGGACATGATGGTGCTTCCTTGAGCTTGAGGCACTCTGAGAGAGGATGAGCAAGAACAGGGTTCATCTTTTCAGTCTCAGATTCTCACACTTAACAGTGTAAAATGATTTTTCTAACTAGTGGAGCAGAATGCTATGTTCAGCCTCCTGTTTTGCTGTCACTGTTTTTAGTTATATCAGCTTTAAGAGTGTATCCTATACCCATCCTTCACATTTTATACATTTTTTATTCCTGAAACCCTTTAAACTTTTGGCCAGACATATTGTGTCTTTTATCTTGACAATTGTGGTGGTTTAACCTTGGCCAGCAGTTCAGCCCCACACAGCCACTCACTCATTTCCCCCATGGTTCAGTAGGGGAGAGAATCAGAAGGGTAGAAGTGAGAGAACTCATGGGTTGAGATAAAGACAGTTTAAGAGGTAAAACAAAAGCTGCACACACAAGCAGAGCAAAACAAGGAATTAATTCCCCACTTCCCATGGGCAGGCAGACGTTCAGCCATCTCCAGGACAGCAGGGCTCCATCACGCCTAACGGGGACTTGGGAAGACAAACGCCATCACTCCAAACATCCCTCCTTCCTTCTTCTTCCCCAGCTTTACATGCTGAGCATGATGTCGTATGGTCTGGAATATCCCTTGGGTCAGTTGGGGTCAGCTGTCCCGGCTGTGTCCCCTCCCAACTCCTTGTGCCCCCCCAGCCTGCTCGCTGGTGGGGTGGGGGGAGAAGCAGAAAAGCCCTTGGCTCTGGGTAAGCACTGCTCAGCAGGAATGAAAACTTCTCTGCATTACCAACACTGTTTCCAGCACAAATCCAAAACCTAGCCCCATACAAGCTACTAGGAAGAAAATTATCTCTATCCCAGCCAAAACCAGTACAACAATGAATTATTATTTCTGAAAAGCTGAGACAGTAGCATTGTTCAAGCAGCCAGCAGAAGTCATTGATACAGGACATCTGGTCTTTAAACTTTGTTATAGGCAGAGGTCATTTCTAATAATAAATTTCTCTTTTATATGACAATAATTGGCCATTAAAAACAACAATGACATTTGAAGAATCAGTGAATTCCTGTTCACTTTATAGGTTGTGTATTTACATAAATGAAGCTGAACTATTCTGCACTTAGATTGCCTATTCCCAGCCACTCTTCCCTCTCCACCAAGCTTTATTCTTGTCTTGATATATTGAAAGTCACTAGGATGAGTTATTACTCAGTGAACTGACAGTATATCTTAAACTTTACTTTTCAGTAATAGCATACATGCAATAGAGAAATCTAAAGGAAAAAAGTAAAATACATATGCCAGTTTGGCAGGAACATAAATTTTACATGAAAAGTCCTAAGCTTCCTTAGCTTGTGAGAAGACTTCTTTTTCACAAACTGGAGATCAGTTTAACCTGAAACTGTTTTTTTAGTAGACTTCATAAAAGAAAGAGAAACTAAAGGCTATTCTGTTTTTAAAGTCACTTAAGAAGAGATAATAAATATTTTAGAATTTTCCCAAACACTTAAATGCAAATAACAAATAATGCTAGCTAAAGAAAAGAAAATAGATTTTCAATACCAGGGGCTTAGAACATTAGACATTAGAAACATGATCTTTTATATACGGTCGATAAGATTCTGCGTAACAAACAAAAACCTCTCTAAGGAGAAAAGATTTTTTTTCCTGAGGAACCAATACACAACAGACTAGGTCTGAAGATGAAGATGTATTGCTGATCCCAATTACATTGAGGGGAAACATAAATAAACTCTGTAAGTCTGTCAGATTCAGAGAAGTCTTTGAGGCCGGAGGCAACACAAACATGATGAGTGTGAGGTCACAGTGCCAGTTGTTATACAACAAGAATTTAAAAATAAGATCATACCCTAAATGCCATTTTTCCTTCATTTTTGTCTTTGTTTTATTTTCAATTTTGTTGACTAGCTGAGCTCATAAAATTGAAATACTAGAGAATGACTCACTTGCATATTAGATAGACAGCGAAGCTAAGAATTACTTAAGAACCTGAGGTAAATAACACAGTAAATATACCAGTGAGCATGAATATTCTTTCTTTCATATGCATACTGCATTTACATTTACTTCAGCAGAATATTTAAGAATGGCAGTCTAAAATGTATATTACTCTCAAACAAAGTATTTGTAATCTTTTCTTCCAACACACAAATGCTTCCAATGCCTTCCCATAAATTAAAGTTAGGGGGAAAAAAAAAAATGATTCATCCAGCTGAAATGCAAAGAAAGATGTTTTTACTTTCTTCAAAATTATTGCTGCTTTTGCTCTTCTTTAAACTGAAAGGAAAAAGAACATAATGAAATATTACATATGATTCACAGTATTCTTTTTTCTTCCAATTTTAAGTACATCAATCTCAGGTCTAGGAGTAAAATTACTGATATTCAAAGAAACTAAGAAGAAAGCATTATCCTGCACATAATGATTAGAACACTCTGCTGTAATGTCAAATAAAAAAGTCTCCTTATAAATCGCAGTCTTCTGCTTTTGACCACAGAGTTGAAAATGGGCCCACCTCATCACCAAAATACTGTAACCCTTGGTTTATGGAATTAAAATTTGAAACACTAATCAGTAGTTGCTTTTAATGCACTATAGCTCTGTAACATATCCAAAGCATTAAATCTGAAATGTATTTTTATGATCCCATTTTTTAAAAACACTTATAACCATAGGAATTATTTTCTCAGTTCTATCTTATCACATGAGTAATCACAGTTTAGTAGTTTTTGAATAGTTTGCTTCAAAACTGCACTTCTCTTTGATTATATTATTTGTCAGGGAGAAAAGCAGCACACCAAGTCCTAATCGTAGTCACACACACGAAGAGATTCATTTAGTGTTTAATTTACTGTTGTTTAATGTGACTACCATCAGTGAATATTACCATTTTCTATCAGCCTGGAAGATAGATACTCCTGCAGTAGGAGTCCCTGAAGGCAATCTATCCATACACATGCACATGTATACTGAGAACTATTATAGAAACCTAAACCAGAAAAGCAATGGCATTAGTTATCAAGGGATCTTTTCAGAGCCTGAATAGATCCAGTCTGCCTCAATTGGAGGCACTTTAAACGTAGCTAGGGTTTCCTGCCATCCAAATCTGATGTACTTTGGGGGTCTGCAAAGTGGCACATTTTAGTGTGTTTGGGTTACTTGCCTCAGGCAATGTCTCTGTCACTTCATCTTTGAAGACTGAGGAAAGTTAGATTCTCAATTCAAGAAGACTGAGCTTCCAGAGCATTAAAGACTTCCAGCTTCAGAGCTGATCTTCCACACAGTATTTATCTAAAAAAAAAAGAAAAAAAAAAGCACTTTAAGTTTTTGAGAGTGACCCTACAAAGCTTTCATACTGCAAATATTCTTTTCCAAGAAGACCCCCCTCTTTCAGTCTCACACTGCAAATGAAAGCAAAATAATTCTGAAAACTATCAAGAGGCAGGATTTTGGAAAAAAAACAAAACAACCAAACAAAACCAAAACCAGCAAACCTCCCCCAAAAAACACCTGTGCGACCATGTCACGGCCTGAAAGGAGTCGTTTGGGACGACCTCCCTCCCCTTGGGACCAAAAACCAAGTTCATGATCCCCCTGGACTGAATTAAGGTGAAACGACACCCACATAACCAGTTTAACAGTTTATTAATACAAATACAAGGCATGAGGTTAGATGCAATAACTCAATGGCAACTACTTAAATGGACAACTCAACTAGACAAACAAGTCCCGTGCCACAAGTATAAAGAGAGGAGGAGAGAGAGAGACAGAGAGAGAGACAGAGACAGAGACAGAGACAAAGAAGATATCACCACTCATGGATCCAGCAGCATCCTGTTGGTCCTCTTGGTTGTTGGTGTTTTGTTGGGGGGGGGGTCCCCAGCCTAGCTCCTGATGGTACCATTTTATACAGTCTAAGTCCCAAAGTCTCTGCCCGGTTCCAAGAAGCAGTCAAGGCAACGGCACGTTCACCACGCAGACTTTGGTAACCACATGACGATCGTGTGGTGTCTCCAGTCCACTGCGCATACAGATGTATTCTTAGGGGGTCATCGTTTGTCAGGTGCCACCATTAAGTGCTGTGACCATGAGTCGACCTGTCGTTGTGCCTGCGGCGTAGCTTGTTGACCGCTATTGCACCAGGCTGTGGGTTCTTGCGCAGGGCTCCGCCCTGTAAACTGGCGTCTTGTGGTTTCCTCTGTGCCAAGAAACGTTTAAGACAAATGTCTGTCCCCTACAAACTAATGTTACAGTTCTTCCTGTAACTGCCTTGTTTGTAGTCTCATCTTCTACCTGTGTGACTCTGTGGCAAACTCCCACCAACCTTTAATAAAAAAGGTCAAGGCTGAGGGTCCTGTCCACAATGTACCTTTAGTTGATAATGAAACAAATGAGAATTCGTATTAAAATTTCTACACATAAAATGAACAAGTGAGAAGATGCGCTCATTTTTCCCTTACTCCTGGAGTTCCCACTGACTTCTGTCTGAATTTTCTATTCTCTACACATCTTCTACTTGAATTATAACTTTAGGCATTGGACCCTGCCTATGTTTCTTATGTTAAAAGAGAAATGAGAAATAGGTGAGAAAGCATGGGGATTTTTGCTTAAAAATGTTTCCAGAATTACCTTTTTATTAGGTTAGTAAAGACGATCAGAGGGATGGAACACATCTACTATGAGGAAAGGCTGAGAGAGTTGGAGTTGTTCAGCCTGGAGAAGAGAAGGCTCCAGGGAGACCTTATAGCAGTCTGCCAGTACCTAACGGGGGCTTGTAAGAAAGACAGGGAGAGAATTGTTAGCAGGCCCTGTTCTGACAGGACAAGGGGCAATGGTTTTAAGCTAAAGGAGGGTAGATTCAGACTAGATATAAGGAAGAAATTTTTTACAATGAGGGTGGTGAACCACTGGCACAGGTTGCCCAGAGAGGTGGTAGATGTCCCGTCCCTGGAAACATTCAAGGTGAGGTTGGACGGGGTTCTGAGCAACCTGATCTAGCTGAAGATGTCCCTGCATATTGCAGGGGGTTGGACTAGATGACCTTTAAATGTCTTTTCCAACCCAAATGATTCTATGATTTGCTCATCATCTTTAGATATTTATGTTACAAACTTTCCTTTATATACTTTAATCATAAATACTGCCACCATCCCATTACCAATCTTAATAGTTAAGTCCCCTTTCATCTATGATTTTCTAAGTATTTGACATAAAACAACCTTCAGATAGAATAAAACAGAAAAGCAATAAAAAAGATATACAAATGATTTTGCAGTCAAAGGCTTTTAGGAAAAATATCAGTGTTAAAACAATTCAAATAGGATTTGTACTGAAGCATTGAAAACAATCTGCATTAGAAAAATCTACATCTGAGAACTAGAGATAAATTTAAGGATACAGTTTTCAGAAGAACGTAGAGATAACCTACTTCTTCTCCCACATAAACCTAAGCAAAAAATTTAAACAAAGTCATTAAAAGGACAACTCATATAGTTTTAGTCATTTGCCCCTAAAGGGTTGAGTCTTACAGCTGTTTTCAGAAGAAATTCAGTGAGATTTAGGACAGGTCAGTGAACCTGAAGAATAATTTGCTTTCTAGAATTGCTTTTGCAACACAAGAGCAGAAAAGTCTGTTCCTGCAGACTGAAAGGTAATGTTAAAGAAGTGAGATGTAAAAATGAAACCCTTAACTGAGTTCATATGCGGAGTGATATATGTGTACAGTGAGAAATTAATACAGAAGATATGCCAGAAATACACAACAACCCCTTTAAAATCCTATCTCAGAATTACATTGCCTGTTATTTCTTGTAATATGCTTGTGAGGACCATCTTTTTAACACACCTTATTAAAGTATATTTTAGTAAACCAGTCTCATGTCACTAAGCAAATAGCATACTTGCCATGTCAACGTGTTCCTTATTATACTCCTCATGTTTTATCCTCGCATTATTCTGATCATCTTTACCAAGCTCTAAGATTATAAGTTTGTTGTAATCCATAAAATAGAAATTACTTCAGTTACTTGTAGATGTGTTTGAATTATATTTAAATGCAATGTACCTAATTCTTGTATCTCATAGGACACCCTCTGTGGTGCTAATAAAAATGATTTCACAATGTGATATCTCATACATAAATTTGGGCATGTGTGGGTTTTTTTTTTCCTTTTCTTCTTCTTTTTTTTAAAAAAAAAAAAGGACAGATAATCTATGTATAATCCTTTCTTGAAATTAAATTCTGGCATTATGTGACAGGATCATGTTTGGAATTAACATAAAACTTGGCATAGGCAAACCAAATAATTACTGCAGTCTTCTGATCCATCTTAATGTTCACACTTATTAACAAAGATTTAGACATAAAGCAACCACTATCATTCATTTGGTGAGGATTAATTCACCAAAGATTATACAAAGCACAGTGGCAATGGATTGACATTGCTAGGTTTTTAGGATACACTTCAGCTAACTATTTAAAGGTAGACTTCCTGATAAAGCTGCCACCTTGCAGATGAATTTAATGAAGTTAGGAATAAATATTTAAAGCATGAAATGTATGTGCATGTTACGAGCATCTTGATTCAGTTATCTGCAATGTTTAGTAATATGAAGGCTTTGAAGGTAGGTGATACTGTATTATATTTTGAAGTCTAATTTATGAGGAAAAACATAGTCTATACATTAATGGTTATTTTATTGGTGGCCTCGTTCTTAATGTGTTAGAGCTATCTTCTAAAAAGCATGAAAAAGATGAGGTTTGTGGTATTGTAGAAGTATTATATTGTCATAGAGTACGCCAACTTGTTCAAGCTAATTTCAGGAACAACACAGTCTATTACCTGTTACAGGTAGGAAAAGAGGCATACGTTTCCAAGAGGACACTTTGAAATTGTAGTTTATCACCAATTTTGGTAGGTAGTTGTCTGGAATACAAAGTCCTGTTTTATCCTGACAAAGAACTTTGGGAGAGTAAATGAATACTTCTAAAGATGGGATAGGTCAGTAATTAGAATACTCTTCTCAGACCTCAGAAACATCATTTTAAGGCCTGCTTTATGACAAACCTCTTGGGATTAGAGTTTATCTAGGAATACAAAACATATGCTTCTGAATCAGATTTTTTAAAAAATTAAAAAATCAGGATTTGGTTTCATTCTCCATTTTTCTCCATTTGAAGGAAAATTAAAATTATTTAATAACTCATAAAATGTTCTGCAATATTAACGTAAAAGAAACTTTGTCATTTTCTCTCACAAAAATTAATAGCTATTTCTGGTAGTTAATGGACTATATTTAGATCAGTTTATTTGTAAATTGAGTAGTTTACTGCTAACATCTTTTTTCCCCATTAAAGCACTTACACACAATCACACAGAGATCAGTATTTGTGAACTTAGGCCATCATGTGGATGTTGAATTATAAATCTTTAGTTTTTCAGGCAGGAAATTTGTTAAAGCTTCAAAATATTTACATAAAATACTTTCATTGCATCATAGCACACTTCCCAGATGCTGGACTTTGCATTTGTTTTTTCATGAAATGCCTGTTGATGCATTTTTTCCAGCCTTTTTAGGATCCTCTGGGTGGCAACTCTACCCTTCAATGTATTGACTCATAACCTGCAGCTTGGTGTCATCTGCAAACTTGATGTCAGTGCACTCTATTGCCTCCTGCAGGTCTTTGATAATAATGTTAAACAGGACAGGTACCAGGATAGATCCCTATGGTAGCCCACTTGATTTGAAGATCATTAGTATTTTATTTCCATTCCTACTCTGAGTTTAACATTTCATGGAAATTACATTTGTTTTACTTTTAGCTTTTCGGCAAATTAAATGATTTCTTTAGGAAAAATTTAATGGGAAAACAGAGATGCATAAATGCACAACAATAAACTTCTTTTTTTTTTCTTATTTAAATATGTGAGCTTCCTTCTGTTGTGACATTTTAACCACAGAAACAGATAGCCGAAAATGGTTATGGTAGGCAATGAGCTTCTGTGAATACAAAATACATACATAATGCATCTGAATACTTTTGTTTCCTCTCTAGAATCAAATTCATAATTGTCTTGGGGAAAAAAAAAAAAGAAATCAATGTTTTATCTTTCCTTATAACTTCTACCTATTTAATAAATGCAATCAACATTTCTAGGTGATATTTTCTGTGGTTCAAATAGCAGAAGAATTGTTAATTGTGCTTACCCTTATTTGTTAAGCATGCTTACCCTTATTTCTAATGTGAATTACAAAGAAATGAATTGTTTATATTCTTCTGTTTTACAAAATGCTGAACACTTCCAGTTAAATATTGTGTGTGTGTGTGTTTATTTATATTTATGTATGCATGTATGGATTCACACTAAATATATTCCACATAATTTGGTTTGGAGGTCATAACGAGTTGTAATACATTTTTGCATTGACTTTCCCTATAGTTGTGGTACTGTAATTGTAGGCAATGAAACAAAATCCTGTGTGGTGCAGATGTTACCAGGTCTTATGGTTTTATTATACGCAAATTAAATTGTACAACTCTGAATTTATCTAAACCACAGACTTGGATTTCCTCTGTTTTACCTACATTCATTCCACAGGGAAAGCTTTGTATGCTCAATTACTCATGCTGTACAGAAATTATCAGGAGGTAAATTTATATTTAGAATTTACAGTGAGACAGCGTGCTTCTGAATCCCCAGGCCTAGATAGGTAGCCTGGTGGGTAGCAGCTGTGTACTTCAGTCAGTTCTAAGCATATAGAAGTATCCTCCATCTCCACCCTGTGCCTGCTTTCTGTGGAGAAGAAATCCAAGTTTGTGGTTCAGATGAGAGCTGTGATGTCACTGGGTGCTGGTAGGGCTTATCGGTAAATTAATAGGTTAGTTGTCGTGGTTTAGCCCCAGCCAACACCACGCAGCCGCTCACTCACTCCCCCCCACCCAGTGGGATGGGGGAGAAAATGGGGAAAAGAAGTAAAACTCCTGGGTTGAGATAAGAATGGTTTAACAGAACAGAAAAGAAGAAACTAATAATGATAATGATAACACTAATAAAATGACAACAGCAATAATAAAAGGATTGGAATGTACAAATGATGCACAGGGCAATTGCTCACCACCCGCCGAATGACACCCAGTTTGTCCTGGAGCGGCGATTCCCCTCCCCCACTTCTCAGTTCCTAAACTAGCTGGGACGTCCCATGGTATGGAATACACTGTTGGCCAGTTTGGGTCAGGTGCCCTGGCTCTGTCCTGTGCCAACTTCTTGTGCCCCTCCAGCTTTCTCGCTGGCTGGGCATGAGAAGCTGAAAAATCCTTGACTTTAGACTAAACACAACTTAGCAACAACTGAAAACATCAGTGTGTTATCAACATTCTTCTCATACTAAATCCAAAACATAGCACTGTACCAGCTACTAGGAAGACAATTAACTCTATCCCAGCTGAAATCAGGACATTAGTGAAGACATATCAAAGTCTCCAAATCTTTTATTCTGGATCACAGATTACTTATTTAACCAGGGCTTCCTAGCATAAAATACATCATACCTATTATAAGCACTTTGTTCTGCCTGTCTGCCATTTTGCTTCCACTTGGAAGCTTTTGATTGCAAAAATTTAGATCACAGATATCTAAAAAGTATATGTCTTATAACAATAAATATCAAATTGAAAAACTTGAAACATTAAAAATTATATTTTCGGTAAGGAAATTGACAGCTCTGGAAAGAATTTCCTATTAGACAGAAATTAATAACATCCTGCTAGTTCTAGCCAAAGGTCTATCTAGACCAGCCATGGATTGACTGGGGACATATAACTGAGTTGAGTATAAGGACATAGGAAACACAGAACAATGCATCCCTAAATACTTTTCCCACTTTCAACAGTTTGTAGTTTAGGGACTTCCTAAACTAAAAGTATCTCTGTATTTAATAGACCTCAGTGAATTTCTGCTAATTTCCCAGACCTTTTTTTTAAGTCCATGTGGAATTTTAGTCTTCACAACACCCTGTGGCTGGGATATTAATGAATTACCTTTGTATTGTATAGACAAGTATTGCCTTTTGTTTGTTCTGAAACTTCCAGTTGCCAGTTTCCTCCAAAAGAATTCATTTCTTGGGAGTGCCATTCTGCTATAATCATTTTCACCTGATTTGTCATTCTGAACAACAATCTCCTTAACAAAAGAGGGGAAAAAAGAAACAGGAGGAACTGGTGTTGAAGAGGAATTAAATATTCTAAGAAAAGCATTTTCTCTGGAGAAAATTTCAGCTGAAACATGATTTTGGCCACTGGTTCAACTATTTTTAATATGATATTCCTCTCAAACAAATTTTGAAAAAGCAATCAGTGTGCATGGCCATTATGAGATTTGCTTTTCCAGTGCTTTTCATTAAAAATAAATTAAAAATTAATTTGGAGCAAAGAACTGTAAAATTATGGCAACAGTGCTACAAATTTGAAACAATAACTTTTGGTTAAGAGATAAGTGAATACTCCTCTTAATTTCAATTTGAATCAGAGGTTTAGGTAAACTGTTCTACAATAAAATTTAGAAATTCAAACATGTTTTAAAGTGATTTTAAGTGCATATTCAGATGCCTGTTACCAAATAGCACTGTATAGTTTTTTAAAATTGAAGGCAATATTTATAATTATCGTGATAGTCTTTGTCTTGCAGTCAGTCATTTATTCAATTAGATAAATATTTTGAATTGTGGAGCTGTACAAAGCCATCTCGATGATAAAACAGCTTTGGTCAAATAGTCCTTTAGGTGAATAATTGCAATGTTCAGCAAGCATGCATGTCTGTTCTTGAGGTATCTGAAATTTCTCTTGTGATCAGAAGAATATTTACAGCAAAATATTTGTCACGATAGAGTTACTAAGAATAGTTACTACAGTTTCAGTAGTAGAGAAGGTAGGCTCCATTTTGACATGTGCTCACTGCAGAATGTAGTTGTCTGGAATAATCTGCATGAAAGTACAAGGAACACTCTACCCTGCATGGCTGCAGTTAACAAGCTTCAATTCTGACACTGTAGGGATATCCTCCTCTCTTCCATATTTTTTCTGCCCTATCTGTTCTAGATATGCCATAAGGAAGCCATAAGAAACTGAATTTGTTAGATTAAAGCAGGCATTCAAATCATTATTTATTACCTTTATGTTATGATGTTTTACTGCTACTGAATTATAATATGTTCTCATTCGTGATAAACTACTGGTATTGAAGTATATCATGTGCAGAATGGAACAGTGGGTAGGAAAAGGTAATTTTTTTTTTCTCCTTTCAGATCTTGATTCTTGCTGTTTTTGAAACATCATGACTATATGAACTCCACAGGAAAGATATCTTATGTAGAAAATAATTTTGTTAGCTAAGGAATAGTGAACAGACAAAAATTGCTGTTGCACATTAGGTTAGGAGAAGGCATTACTAATCTAAGGACAACAACACAGAAAAAAGTCCCAGGTGCTTATCAGCAAATTCAATTACACTAACAAAAAATGGCTTGTAAATGCAAAGCTAAGAAGGAGTTTATATCACTCAGGTGTTTTTTTCGTAGTTGCCTTTTCATGGATCTTTACTGAATTTGATGAGATAGGAGTAAAAGGAAACATCAAGTGTTCATAAGCAGACCACATATATTAAAAATAATGAAATTGCTCTGCATATAGTAGCTTACCCAGCAGATTGTCACAGCATGCACTCTCATTAGGATGTCTGCTTGAAGCTTAGATTCCTGGCATAAGGTAAAAATGGAATATCCAGGTGATGGAGGCTAGACACAGGTATTTATCATTATACTAAACTGCTTTTCAAAGAACTGTGAAGTCTAAAGATCTTTTGTAATATATATGTACTGACAGTTATTTAGACTGTTTTCAGACACACTTTTTGAGTCTTCTTTAAACTAACCATTGATTTGCACTCTGTGTTAACAGGAAGCTGAGTTTGGGGTATAGCAGAAAAAAATAGGAAAAGTTGAACATTTTGGGAATTGTTGTGATACCAATTTGTATGCATTTGAGTTGATTTCTACCCTGCTGGGGCAACAATGGCTCTTTGTATCATTTACTTTTTCTTCCTGGGAAAGCCAATTTCTAAAACTATACCAGAATTACACAGTGTGTAGAACAAAATAAATCTGTTATATAAAAGAATGAAACTGATAGCTATGAGAGAGGGAGGGAAGGGGAAGGGAGGAAAAGAGGGGAAGGGAAAGAAAGAAGGGAAAGAAAGAAGGGAAAGAAAGGAAAGAGCCAACAAAAGAATGAAAACACAAATACAGGAGTCTGGTTTTCTCAAGCTGAAACCTAAGACACAATAAATGGTGCCTTACCTGGAGCCCATTTCTCATAGCATGATGACACTTCTTATTTTAGATGCCTCCTACCATTACTGCCAAGAAACCTGTCCCTGTATCCGCTGAAAATGAATTTCTGTGCACAGCCTGATCCTCACCGTAGCAGGTGACAGATATCCTGACAGCAACAGTAGCCTAGAGAACCCATTAAGAACAGCATGAGAGAAAAAACGGGAATTAAAAAAACAAAAAAAATGAAACTAGATGGACCGTGAAAAAGAACAAACAAACAAAAAAAGCCAAAACATTCATTTTTGCAGATGATTCAATGCAATATTTTTTTTCCAATAGCATTTTTCCTTAAAAGCTCTGTCTGATAAACATTGCTCTGTCAAAAATATTACATGAATAGACTCTAATTAAGCATTTTAACCTCTTCAAAATATGTGGTACATTTTCATTGAATCCATGACAAGTCAGTAACATAACTCCCATGTAAGAGAATTTATATTATTATATTATTTTATATTATATATCATATTATTAAATTTCTTAGCTGCCACTTGAGTACTTACTGTATGCTTAATTTTTATTATTGGTTGGGTTTTTAGTTTGCTTTGTACAAAAGCTCCAAGCAGTAACAAGAAGAAAACTAGCCCTTGCAAATAAACATCTACCTGACTGGCATGTTCTAAAGTCAATTTATATTCTTATTCCCCAGCTGAGTAAAGTAAGCATAGATGAATCCCATTATAAAACAAACAAACCCAAAGTAACTTCTGTATCTCTTCATTCACTTTATAAATTAATTCCATGTGCTCAGTTTTGCCTTAGCAGTAATCAGGTGATGTTTAGCATGTTGTAGAGGAACGGGAAGTATATCTGTGGGTAACTGTTTAAAAAGTTGCTCTATTAACACATGCTTGTAATGGAAGCCATTGATGTTTTCGACAAGATAAATGGATTTCTCTTGCTCTGGGAGTTTGTGGGTAGGTTTTTTTTGCTTTGAATGGTATAATTGATGACATTTGTTCTAACTGTTTGTTCACATTAAATACGTGTTCTGGTTTTTTTAAAGGATATGGATGGACAGCAGAGAGGAAGGTTTCCAGTTTGTCCTTTCCTGTCGCTTTCTGAGTCAGGTAAAGTGCCTGCGAAGAATGGAACATTATGCCTTCACTGTAAGTAAAGTATTTTCAGGTTGGTACAGAGAGACACAGCATGAATTTATAGCAGTTTCACTACTGAGGAGATCAGTAAGAAAACACACAGACAAGTCCCTTCCTGAAAAAACCTTGATTGTACTGTGCAAAGTAGATTGAAAACCACAAAAACCAATGAAAGTTGTTTTAGAGCAAGACTGGAAGAAAACATTCAACATGGCAGGACACAGTAGGCAGAGCAAAGATTTATTAATAAACTCTTTAATCCTCATATTGCTTTATTATATGGGTCTGAATTTTCTTGTTGCCCTAGTTTGTGTTCAGATAAAACCTGGCATTAGGAGGTCAAAGGTCTTCCTGCTGCTTTTGTAGTGTATGTTTATTAACTTTTTAGTTCAGATCATAGGTTGCCCTTTGAAGCAAATCTTCGAATATTTCCGCTTGCTATATTTGGTCAACATCATATATCAGTCTTAGAGAACGTAAGAAGGATTTCTTTTGGATGAAACCTAAGCAAAAGATGCTCACTTGAAGTGCCCCTAATGTGCTGTATTGTTAATGGCCAGTTAGTCTGTGGTATCCACCTAGAACTACTCTATTACAAAAAAAGTACTTAATGTGGACATTCGGTAATCAAAATAAATTATTTCTCCTTACACATGTGCTCCTATTGGGACATACATCAGCTGAGAATGTTTTCTCTAGTAAAGGAGGGACAAGCAGATCCACCTCACAAAGTTGGCCAGGTTAGGATCTCACCTTATGCCAGTCCTCTTATTCAGAAAATCAGTATCAAAGAGACAGAAGAAGAGAATGTTTGCCAAAATTTCAGCTGTTTCTGTTCAAAGTCCTGTCTCAGCTGAAATCCACCTCCAAACACATTTTTAGCTAAGATGCTACATTTGTCCCTAAAGTAGTAAAAGTTTGATTATGCATTTTATGATGTTATACTCTCTGATAATAGAATGGGTAAGTAACCACAGTCATAACATATGGAAGTGTGCTTAACCAAAGCATCAAAGACTTGAATCTGGATACCAGGATCATTATATATTGTTATATATATCGTCATATATATTGTTATCTCTAGCAATTTCTACATTTCAGGTTGATTCCTTTTAAAATTGAAGTATTTTTACATGTAGCATCAAAGTAAACACTGCTTTATCTTGAAGAATGAGCTGTTATTTTAAAGACAAACATGGTAGAGCCATAAATTGTCCCTAATATGTTCAGAGATAGACTTTCATTGTTTTAGACAACTATATCATAAGAATCTTCCCATTTAGAAGAACCATTTAACATTTGGGGGGTCTCCACCAATGACATAATAAGTTGAGAAGGGAATTCTCTCTAGACTTAAGGATGGTCTGCAGGTGTGTAGAAGAGCAAGACCTAGAAAAGAAATGGCCAGGTTACTATACCAGGGTAAAGATGAGGAATTCAGTTGGAAAAGCAAGGAAAGGAAAGGAAAGGAAAGGAAAGGAAAGGAAAGGAAAGGAAAGGAAAGGAAAGGAAAGGAAAGGAAAGGAGAAAAGAAGAATAGAAACTGAGAGTGGAGCAGAAATAGAAGCAACAATAATCATAAAAAATGGTGAAAACCCCTTACTACCTTCCTTTTTCACTCTCATATTAGATATGTTGCACTTGTTGTTGCACAACATCATTCAGCAGACATTTTTTCCCAGTGATAAAGCAGGACCAAGCGGTTTCAGATTCTACACCACACTCATCTATTTACTTAGTGGTAATACAATACATGGGTTTTCATACAATACAATGGTGGGTTTTCAGATTATCTGTAATGGGAATGATTTTCATATTCACTTCTAGACATGGATACACATACATTTGCATGACCAGTGCAGGGTCAGGGACAAGTGGTCAGCTGAAGGGAAAGATGGGTAGAAGCTAGTTACACCCAATTTTCTGTTGTGAGATAGAGTAGTTCATAAGTAGTATTAAAATGAATGTAAACAATGATCTAGTAAAAAAAAAGTATCTAGAAATGCCTACAAGTTCAATTCTATAATTCTGGCCACAGAGACATTTAACCGATATTTATTTTTTATTATTTTCTTTGCTTTTTTTTTTTTCCTGCCAGAAAAATAACTTCCAGAACTTGAGCCCAGCCTTTTTTCTGAAAGAAATACCTACAAACCTCTGTTTAATGTTAACACGTATAATCTCTGTGCTATGATTTTAATTCGTATTAATGCTTTTGCTTAGAGGATAGTTTCTGAAAAAGGTTGTCACATATACCTAATACACTCTGAAAGAGTGCCATGAACATATTTAGCACCAGGGCTTGATGAAGTAAATAAGGATTTTATACTAGACTGTGTAAACTACCTTGCTTTTTTGTCAATACCATTTCATACAAAAAGAAACAACCTTAAAGTAAGTAATAAAGCTGACCTAATTTTGATGCAAGAAAATCTATCACAAGGATTTATAGTGCTGCTATGTTTCAATCAACTCAGGAGTTAGCAATTTATAACCTTTTGATCTACTGAAACCAGTCTGGCACAGACCAAAACAACTAAACAAGAACGGCAGGGTACAAACGTACTCCATGTAGGAATTAATAAAATAAAGAAGATACATCATAGAGCTTTACTAAATATTGTAATAAAATATTTGGAGAGGTGAAAGGCAAGTCCCAAGGGTAGTACACTCTGCTATAGTAGAAAACAAAACAAATATTGATTTATGTTTCAAGCTCAAAACTTTTGCATTTACAAAAAGGAAAAAATACATTAAGATCTGGAGTTTCATAAAAAAGTACCTCAAGGACCATATTTAGGTTATAAGCTGTGCTGCTATAAAAACTATTACTAATTCTTAAGCTATTCATAATGTATAATAAGGATCTATAGCTGCATTTCTGAGACTATGTCTCCATTGTATTTGAATGGTGTATGTCCACACTGCTCACAGCCTCTCTAGATCAGACTGATTGCATGCTAATACTTGAGATACTCCATATATTGCCCCTGCTTAAATGAAAACAATTCTTGTTTTTGTGGGAAGCTTTTGTTGCAAGTGTTCTGAATGAGGGAAGGTCACTGCAAGGTTCATGGTACTTGCAGGAAACCAGGAAAATACATTATGTCATAAAGGATATTTGAACATGCCAAGAATGTTTGAACACTGCTTTAGCACTGAGTAATCTGGAAGGGGCCAAACTAGTTGCAGTCTTATTCATACTGTTTAAGGGGTGCTATCACTGAAGTGAATTATTACCCAAAACACATGCAGGAAATAGTTGAGTTACTCCCAAAGACAGTCTGGAGGCAGTTAATATTTATGCAACCTAGAGACCGGGATCTGTGAGTGAACAAGAACAGTATAGCTATACCTTAAAGACATCTTCACATTGGGCAATTCCTGCAAGTGACAAAGGGAATGCCTGGGAAGCAGGGTCTACATCCATATCAGAAAGTTGAACGGTGCTATAGAATGTTCTTGGAGAGAATGATGCCTACACTACTAGCTTCTCCAAAGCAAGTGGCCATATATAATGTCTTTCCAATAGGCTTCTTGAAAACTTCCCTAAGTTCATATATAGAAAGTTTTTACTTTATTTGCTTTTGGTTGAATGTATATGTAATTTCCTAGTAGATTTTTTTCTTTGATTAACAAAGTATCATCTTATTGCACAAGATAGATGAGAGTATAATTGTTATTCATAGTTTGGAGCGTTCACGTGTTAAGATGTTGTGATCATGGACACAGGTGCGTACATTTTGGATGTCATTCATTTCTACCTAAAGTAGACTGGAATTGTACTCTGTTGATGACTATTTCTCTCTGATAGTTACAAAAAGAATCTAGACATTTAGCTAGATAGTTCATCTACCTATCATCTATTTCCTAGGTGAAATCAGTCTTATTCCCTGCATTTTAATCTAGGGCTAAATAATTTGGGGCCTTTGTTCAATGCAATTAACTGTAGGCATTTAAATGAGATGCAAAAATTAGGCATCTTTTCATTTTGTGTTCTCTCTGCGTTACAAAACAGAAAACAACAGAAACCTCTTAAGATCTTTCTACTGAATACAGAAGACACTTAAGAGTGACAAGGTTCCTAATTTAGTTACTTCTTTGAATATCTAAAATTTGCTAGCATGAATTCAAGTGATACAAAGACTTTGTGGGGATTTCAGAAGAGCTTATTTGCAACTCAGTTGCTTAAGTCCTTTAAATATATACCCTATGTGTCTTTGGATGGGATTTATCTGGCCAGATGAATATGTATATTCTCTAGTCACACTAGAACTAGTCAACATTTTCTCCCTTTAGAGATACTTTCACAGTAAGAATCATATTATTGTGAAGTAAATGTCCAGCATAAAGTAGTTAAATATGTTTTTAAAATGCATTTATTTCCTAAAAAATACAGAAGGAGCCAAGGAAACTAGCTTGGGTGTACATACCTACATTCAGTCAGATATATCCCACCTTATGTCCAAGTTTTTTTCAATGACTTTTCAGTGACCAAAAAGCTTGATCAGAGCAATAGTTCTTTAGCAAAAGTAGTCATGTGGCAAAGAAGAACCTCAAATGACAATCTGTGCCAGTGTAATGCTACGTATTTCACCCAGGTTGTTCTTAAGAAGCTGTCCTCTCAAACTGAATATTGTTCATAATGAGGGTTTTTAAGTCCCACAATTCACCACATTTGCTGAGGCCTATGACCAGCTGACACTACCTTTATTTAACCCAGTAATTAAGATTTTTATTTTATGGTTCAGTATGATAAAATTTAAAAATGAAATCTTACATGTTATTCTGATATCAAGCTATCATAGCTACTAGAAAGGTACTGTTAAGGAATAAATTCCCTCAGCTTGATGCATAATGATTATAACTATTAATATACAGTATAATTTTCAGCATTCATCCATTTTCCCTGGAGGGAAAATTAGCGTGGGTCTTTTTAAATATTGGTATTCACTACATCAAGCACTTCTGCAATAATCTGACCATTCATGTAGTAGTTAATAGATTAATTATTATTCAAGATGGTAGCATAAATCTCATTTAGGATAAAAAATTTTTTATAAACCGGAAAGGAATAAATTATAGCCAAATTCTTCACAAAAGATTGTTGTAATTTATACTGGATGGCAATTTAGAAAACTTTTTTTTCCAGATTAGTCTGTTTTTAATAAGACAACTAATATTACACTATAGGTATCAACTCAGCAGTCTCTCCCAGATGTATGTTAAAATATACAAATATATTTCAGTTTGATTACAATTTATATCACCCTCTATACAAGAAACAATTTGCCTCTGGAAGTAAATACCACCTACAGATACAGACCTTGTACTGGAAGGTACAATAACATTACGCATTTTGAAGTACAAACCCCCAGATTTCCTGATGCTCTGTATTTTACCCAAGTTTACATTGTATTCAGTGCAAATGAAAGATTTCATGATTTTATGTGCCTAAAATGCAGTAGTTTTTGTTTTCCTTCCAAAATAAAGCTTTCTGTCTAAGTTATCTGATGCCTTAATGAACTTAGGACAGTCTGAAAGTATGGATTTATCCCGTTGTTCTGATTTAGTAAAATAAAGACACCTGTTTGTTGTGCACATGGCTTCAGATATCTTCTCCTTTTGATTGTGTTGGCTGCATTCACTACATCCATCCATCTAGGACCTAAACAATTACTGATTGTTTCAGTTAGCTTGAGTCAGCACAGAATACTGACTTTTTTAAAAAGAATAGCATCAATGATAACAAGAAGGCAAAATACTTATATAAGGTTATATAAGGAGAGAAAACTGAGTTTTTTCTGTCATCAGATAGTATCTGGATTACTTTGACATGTTATTTAAGAGTCATGATACCATATTAATACAATGCAAGCCATTCATATAATTGCATTTTGACTTCTTGTAGGATTCTGAAGTGACATACCAAATTTTGGACACTATATACAAGCATGTCTCATACAAAAGCTGAGTGAGAGGATGTAGGGTCCAGCCTGAATGGAGAGAGAAATGGGATAAGGGAACTACTTAGGACAGCATGTTCTAATGGAGGAAGGATGTACATTTTTTATCCTTCAAAGTAGATTTGAATACAGAATCTAAAGGATCACCTGTCTTTTACTATGGTTCTATAATCTAGTTCACAGCTAGGTGGAACTAACTATGGTTTATATTATTTCTGTGGATGTGATGAATATTCTGGCACTTTCTAGTGAACCTTTCTGCTAAAATATGTTTGGAGGTCATTAGATTGGGAAAGTGTGTCCTGCAAACAGGTGGACCAGAATGATACCTGGTACAGACAAGGTGATGCATTAGATGGAGGAGTCCCTTCTGAGTGATGAGCCTTCTTGAGCTCAGAGCTCTGGGAACCAGAAGTTGTCTCAGGTAGAAGCTTTTTCCTTTAATTCCTTTCCTCTCTGAGTGGAAAGGTTTTCTTAACCCTGCAATGGGCTGTGGTCCTATCAGACCTGCAATTCATAAAAGGATAAATAGCTCTCATACCTGGCACTTGGACTGCAATTGTAATTCCATCACTGCACTGAGAAAACTTGGGTGCAGACCAATGATATTTGCTATGCTAAGTTCAGCTATCGGAGAAGACAGTTTCTGAGCAGCTTATTATGAGACAATAAGAAAGCATGGTGCATGGAGAATATGTGCAGGTTGTGGAGGATGTGTGCCTGTGGCAGGGGCAGAGTGAAGTATTTGTGCACAGAAGTACAATCAAACATTTGTGGAATGCAGCAATTATTTAGATACCATAAGAGGGATGCCAGATTTGAAAGCAAGCAGGAGGAATCACTTGAAATAATCCAGAGAAGTAGAGGATTAAAAAAACCCCACAACTAGTTGAAATATATTTCAAAATGTCTGAAGTTTATCCTGACACTAGATTTTATATTCATTTGTCCCACTGTTTGCATTTACAAACTTATTCATTAGGTGCCTAAACTGAATTATCTTTTGAAATGATGATAATAGGAAAAGAAATTCCTCTATGAGCACAGTACTCATGCCATGACTCTTAGACCACTACTGGTCAGTGACCTGATTCATGTTTACCATGTGCATCTTGCATCTCCTTCTTTTGTGAGCCTCACTCATTTTACTGAAGATTCTTACTGCTCTTCTTAAAAGTACGTAGGGCAGAGGGTGCATCTCTTAATGATGTCTTGTTGACATTATCCAGAATGAAGGCCAAACGAACAAGCATCTGAGGACCAGTTCCAAAACAAATTAAAGGCATCTGAGAATGACCTGGGTTCATCAGGTTAAGCAAATGACAAAAAGAAGATAAAAGATACTTCCAAATAGCAATACACAGTTTTCAGTCAATTGTTCCTATCCATATACAAATAATCTAGTTCATTCGAGGGATGGGAATTTTTTTAAAAATCAAAATATCTAAAGAGAAGCATTGCCTGATCCAGGCATTTGTTAAATTATTATGAAATATTTCCTATCCACCAGTCATAGTTGCTGTTTTCCACCTTTTCTGGAGAATGATAGCATTCATTTTGTAACAGCGGTGGAGTTCCCATTGTCTGTCTTGCTACATCTCATCAATGTCAGAAATACTGAGTGTGCTCTTGTTTTTTTTTTCTTGTAAGAATTCCACAATACTTGTCTAGAATGATACGATATAGTGCTCCATTTTTAAATAGTTAAGTTAGTCATGCATACATCTATCAAAGTGAATTTCTTTTAAACAAGTACTTTTTCCTAATGTGCATAACTAGGTCAGGTAGATTCTACACTATAGGGCCAATTCCTAACTTAAATATTCCGGTATCGCTCCAGTTGGTATAATTGACAGTGGCGCACACATGTCATTCAGCATGGCAGATATTTCCCTACTTTTTAAATCTGCAGTTGGGAGAGCAAAACTTTTAATGTCTAGCAATATGTTCAGACAAGCACATTCAATAGAAAATATTTGCCTTTTTTAAAAAAAAGGGCTGTCATTTTTATTTGTTGCTGTAGAATGATTATTAAACTTGATTCCCTGGTAGTTCATTCTTCCTCCCTCCTTTAGAGGCTAACTTCATACATCACAATTTATATAAATGTTGCATTTTTGTAGCACAAGTACTAAATGATGCTTTTCAAATTACAGTAATAGATTATATCTACCAATGTGCTTTATTTCTTGTTAACAAAATGGAAATGAGAATAAAGAGAACTGCACGACTGATTTCCTTGCTTTCCAAAACTCATTATACCAACTAATCTACATACGAAGATATCCTATTTAAGTTATTCTGAGATTTTCTGTTATGCATCTAAACCAGATCCAATGTTTTGGATATCAGTAGATGCAAAGTATCAGCCGTAAATCATAACTTAATTTATCTTCAGATCCCAAAAGGCGTGAAAGCAATTATTATTCACACTGATTCATTATTCAGAGTGCATACTCTTCCTCCATAGGTTAACATTTGCTGTGTAAGGGAAGACCAGTGGCTTTAATTTAAAACCATACTTTGCTCAAACTCTAATGAAGACAATCTTTCTGCTTTTGTTCCTTTCAGTGTTTTCTGTACCAGTACAATATTTTTCATGGTTACTGAAAAAGAATAAAAAACCTTAAAGATACAGAAACTGACACTAGTGGGCACTCTTAATCCATGGTACTTATGAAAACAATTATTCTGCAAAAGATAGAGTTAAAAAGTCCTCCTAGTGCAAAGATAGAAATTAATATCACAGCAAAAAAATTACTGTGGGCAAATACTGAATAGCGATATGTTGTTAAGTGTTAAAACCCAGGAATCTGAGCAAGATGGTAGTTTGTCTATCATTTTCTTCATAATGGTTCATTATACAAATGTCAATGTGAATATTTTTCATTCCTGTTTTAGATGCTATTTGTATACCAGTATTAGAGGAACACTAAAATGTTGCGAGGAGGGAGCAACTGGATAACTTTTGAGACATTGAATAAGTGAGAGAAAAGACATTATAACCAGTTATGCCAGAACTTTTCCTTGTGCTTGCTGACACACTTGCCTGGAGTAGGAAAAGGGATGAATCTGAGGCCTTGTGGAATACAAGACTGATATTCCAGCCTGACAGTGATGCCCTCTCCACCCCTGATTGTTTTTAAAGCTTTTACAAGTGTCCATCAGTCAGTTCTCCTCTGTAATTGTAATATTGCTGTTTGTCATTTTCAGGACACTTATGTGTTTCAGGAACACCCTTCTCAACGTGATAAGCATAGTAAATAGGATCATATTTACCTTATGTACACCGTTCTGGAGGCCCATGAAGTGCAGGGCTGTAATGTTCAGCAGTAATGCAGATATTTCTAGTTATTTATTGCATTCATCTAATATAGATGGAAGGTTGAAAGGGCTAAGACCCAAAGGTAAATGTGAGGAGTAAATGGGATGTGTATGACATTATCATATAGTCAGAAGAGGAGTTCTAATAGTACTAAGTGAAGAAAATGTCTCTATTCCTTCTCATAAAGAGTAGCTGACTGAATCTTTATATAATGTTAGGTAGAAATATACTCTAAACTGATTTCTTCATATTTCATGAATACTTTTGATTATAACTATCTTGATGAGCTCCACCTTTTATGCTGAGCTCCATGTTGGCTAGAGACTGACAAATTATCCTGGAAAAAAGTAGTCAAATCCTAACTCAAGAGTCTGCTGTCAACAGGATGAGTTTATGCCAGGGTATATGGCATCTGAGAGAAGTGCTAGGAATGACAGACCAGTCAGAGCCCATTGAAAATATTGATCTATTAAACAGCGAACTCCAAATAAGAACAATGAATTACCTTTGCAAAAGAGAAGTTAAGGAAAGAAGCAGGTCCCCAGACAACACTGGTGGGAAAGATTTGGAAGATGGTCTCTTTTTGTAAGGAGCAGAACAGATAGTGGGACCAGAATAGACTTACATGAGATGGGCTGAGCTGACAGAGTGACTCTGTGCTCCAAAAAAGGGATATCCTGCTCTTCCCCAAGGGTCCTACTCAGGCTTTCTGTGCCCTTCTCCTTGCCTGATCACACATTACATCATTTCAGTTTACTAGTTTGGCAGAAATCTAATCCAACAAGCAAAACAGAAAACAGTTTTCTGACAGGCTAGCAAGCTGAATCAACTTGCTATGTGGTCAAGCAAATATGAGCTCCAGCAGAAAAGGAGGAGGGGAACAAGACACCCATGAATGCAGAAGGGTAAGAAGAAACAAAGGCATGGAGCTTCTTCCTTTGTAGTAGCAGATAACATTAGCTTGACTCAACCATCTTGATAAAAGCAGTCTTATGAGAGCAAGGGAAGAAACATAAAAAACTCCCCTTCCCATTTTAATGTCCATACAAAAATCTTGAATATTCACAGTTTAAAATTTAAGAAATGTGGCTACATAATTCCCTCACTATATTTCTGTTTCTTGATTTCATAGGATATTAAGTTTCCTTAAGGACTTCAACAAGTAGCTAGAGCTTGCCATGCTTGGAGCAGTCTGGAAAAACAAATGAACGAACAAAAAATAAAAAAAAAAAATAGCTTCTTTGGGAGTTTGGCAGTTTGCTATCAGATATACATAACAAAACTGAACTGTACTACTGATAAACCCATCCCTTTGGTGTTCTAATCAAAGAGAAGGCTTATATCACATAATAAAGAACAGTAGGATCAGAGATAAAGATATTTCTGTTTACTACACTTCATAAAATTATTAAGGCATTTTTAATATGAAATGCCAGTCTTTGAAATGTCCTTTCAAAGTAAATCACTATTGGGCAAGTCTTGTGACACCCCCAGGTCAGAAGCATAAGTTCTGAAGTTCATAACAAATAATTATGATATGCTTATATTGAATAAGAAAGTTGCTGAAGACAGAGTAACCCCAACATTTCTATGGCAGTAGACCTTGCTGTAACTACCTGCATCACACCATAAAGTGGTAACAATGGTGGAAACATGGTCTGCGGACTCCAGAAGTGATACATATCCACAGAGATAGAAATCCCAACAGAGAGTGAAGTGTTCTGTCATGGTCTTGCTTCATTACTGTGCTGCAGAAGTTTCTGACGCTGTTGGAAGGGCTGCCCCAGACACTGCTTGTAGATTTGGGAGAGGAATCTAATCTCTATCCCTGAAGTACACTGAAATTCAGCTTTTATCTGCCATCTTGCTAGGCTTCACTTAAGCCTATGAGATTGTGTCTTCTTTTAACAAATTATTTTATTTCTTCTGAATAACTGTTGGGATAAGTCTAAGAGTTGTTTCTTTCACCAGGTTCTCCAGTACAAGAGAGCTATGAAGCTACTGGACAGAGTCCAGTGAAGACCCGCTAAGATGATTAAGGGACTGGAGCATTTCTCTTATGATGAAAGGCTGAGAGCTGGGACTGTTCAGCCTGGAGAAGAGGAGGCTTAAGGGGCTGTCATCCAAGTGTATAAATATCTGATGGGAGAGTATAAAAAGGACAGAGCCAGACTCTTTTCAGTGGTGGCCACTGACAGGACCAGGGACAATGGGCACAAACTGAAACACAGGAGGCTTTGCTGGAACATCAGGAAACACTTTTTTCCTGTGAGCGTGGCTGAGCCCTGGCACAGGTTGCCCAGGGAGGCTGTGGATTCTACATCCTTGGAGATACTCAAAAGCTGTCTGGACATAGTCCTGGGCAACCAGCTCTAGGTGACCTTATTTGAACCAGGGAGCTGGACAAGATGACCTCCAGAGGTCCCTTCCAACCTCAACCATTCTGTGATTCTCATAATTATTGAACCACATCTATATAGCGGAGGTGCGGTATCTAATTCATGTGTTTCGCAAAAGGAGTGATGTTGAAAGAAGTCACTGCTGCTATTAATGAGGGACATATATTACAGAGCAGACTTTGAATAAAGGTTAATACTGTAAAAGAACATGTGGGCTTAGCGGCATAAATGTTATAATTATCACTGCTATTGTTGGAGACAAGGCTAATCCCATTGCATCTTTTCAACTTTTTTTAAAAAATGTTACCCTAGAAAATTAGATTTGCATGGGCATTTGTTTGCTTTCTTGTAACTGGAACATTGTCTTGATCAACTGATCAAAAATACCATACTAAAAATAAGAATTTTCTGTTCTGTTTTATACCAAGGGAATTTGGACTGGTATAAAATAGATTACATTATGTAAATGAATTGCTGTGCAAATAATCCTGCCTAATTAAATTTGTAACTATAAACTGTAATTGTTTAAACAAATACATCTACCCCACTTTTATTGTGTTGAATATAGAATAACACTGATAAAAATTCACATCTAAAAAATATTTGAAATTTTTATAACTTGATACACTGTAGCAGTTTTCATTTTTTTCAGCTAATTTTTTCATAGAGTAGAAATCTCTTTGGTGGTCATATGGAAAGGCCTTGCTGAAGTCTTATTTATGCTACATTCTTTGGGGGAAGGCATTTGGTTAAATTTAAATTAGATAGGTAAATAAATAGTGAAATCTCTGTGAAGACCTATTGATTTCTCTCTTACAGTATCACCAAAGCAATGGAATTTTACTGAACAAATACTAAAAGGTTATTCTATATACTGGAACAAAGCTAGAATTAATGCATTCTGCATTGTTTCCAATAAGGAATTTATTTTTTAGCAACCTGAAATTTCAATTTCTTCCATAGTAAGTAAGTAGACAAGCAAATAACACATTAATTAAGACATTCCCATGTTGACTTTTTACTATTACAGTCTTTTTATAGGCTGCTTCTTCATTTACCTTCTGGGATGTTTCTTAGTTACATGGGATCCTGCAGGGCTGACTGCTGAGATTGTTTAGCTGTGCAGAGATGCACATCAAACTTTAAAAAACAACTATCTCAATTCCCTTTTTCTTGCAAACAAGGGAAGTAGATGAGGGCTTGTACCCAGCTAGGTCCCAACACAGCATGCTTGAACTCAGAATCATTCTAGTTATGGTAGACTAGACATAGTTATATTGAGTATTAGATGAGTCTCTAAGTTAAACGCTGCTGTCTGCCCTTCCTGGTATGGGTTTTTAGAATTCTGGTTTGCAGGAGCTTCCAGGAAGCTCTATCAGAAGCCAGAAGAAATCAACTTGCTTTCTATTGATTCAGGTTCGACATTATCCCAATCCATGAAGGAATGCAATTTAACTAGTTATTAAAAAAGGTCTTCCTGCTGCAATCTGTACCAGTAGCTCCAATTGCTTTTAACACTGGCTTAACTTTTTGGGGAATTTTTTTCCTGAGAGAAACAAGGCCTTTGTATCGTAAATAATGTCCTGTCTATCAGAAGTTCTTCAGTACCACTGTTACTGGTGTCATGCAATTGAGTTCTGAACCCACTGTCAGTGGCCAAGAAATAGTAACAAATACCTGTATGACATATATAAGCAAAATCTATATACATAGAAAAAAATCAGTCTTTTTTTTAATATTACAAACATTTTTAAGTTGTGATGCTATTTTGTGATTTTTTAATTTTTTTTTTAACTCAGTATCAGTAGAAAGTACTGTTTTTCAGTATTTTAGTTATTTGATTCTGAGGTAAAATTCTGATCTTAAGTATACAAAGAAAAATTCTGTGATGCAATAAATTACATGTGATAGGTAAGTTAAGTGCTGAGTAAGTTAACACAAATCTGAATTAAATATCTTCATTTCTGTCATGCTGCGATACAGTTCAGAACCAGCATTTTATATTCTTCCTATGCCTAAAAAGTATTCCATGAAAAAGGCCCACAAAAGACCTAAAAATTCATCTTCCTACATGTATTCAAAATGTCTCATTAGCATCATTCTCTGAAACGATGTTAACAATGTATTGACTGGAACCTGGGAACCACTGGTAGTGAGGATGATGATTGTTCGGCTTTTACAGTGTCAGTAGACATTTGGAAACTAAGAGTGTCTTACATACTAAAAAAATTTACTATTTTTGGTAATGAAGTTTTTTCCTATGTGAATTTTAAGAACAAAACTCCATGAACATAAAATGCACAGGAGATCCAATTCTATTCCTGCTTCCACTGAAGTCAGAAGAACAGAGAATAGCTGTCAAGGTATCCAAAACAAATATCATTTGTCAGTAATATCCAATCAAGGATTATATTAAAGTGTCAGAGATCTAGAATTTAAAAAATTTGTATGAGTTTTATTCGTAATTACGTGCCATCATTCTAATTGTATCAACAGTAGATCTAATTCCAGTTTGCTAGTGTCAGTTGGCCATTCTAAGATCATTCACTGTCCTTTGAGGTGCATCTCTCATGCCCGAATTTCTGTGAATGAGAGTTTTTCTTGCCATTAACTGGAAAGCTACCTTTATCATTGCTATTTAGACTTCACATAAGGTTATGAGTTGTGCCTGTAACCTCATAATTTTTTTTTTTTGCTTATCCCATTTAACATGGATTCTGAGGAATAGTTAAAGTTTCATAATTGTTCCTAATAGTCACTAAAGTACTGAATTCTTATGAAGAAGATACAGTACCTAATTTATCTGTTGGTTGGGTTTTTTTAAATAATATATTTTGAAAGTCATTGCTTTTGGTTTTTATCATTGTTAATATTTGTGTCTATGAGGATGGAGGCAAACTCCAACCTCCTTTTCTCATGTTTCTAACTAGTTAACTTGGACCACGATTGTGTTAGCTAATGAGAAACAAGGTGTATTAGCTCAGAGGTTTCCTCACATCTTTATACCTGAGAAGTGCTCTCCCCTTTTTTCCTCATTATTTCTTTGTAAGATAAGACAAAAATTCTTCAGTTCTACCATCTAAAATGTACTTAAAGGGGGCTCATCAGAAAAATGGAGAGAGAGTTTTTACTAGGCCTGAAGTGATAGGACAAGGGGACAGTTTTGAATTGAAAGAGGATAGATTTAGACTGGACTTAAGGAAGTAATTCTTTATAATGAGGGTGGTAAGACACTGGAACAGGTTGCCCAGAGAAGTTGTGGATACCCCATCATCAGAAGTGTTCAAGGTCAGGTTAGGTGGCACTTTGAGCAACCTAGTCTAGTGGAAGATGTCCCTGCTGTGAGAGACTGGACGGAATTAATGCCTCAAACACCCATCATGATGGACAGAGACCAGGGCCTGGCTTTCATGGTTGAGGGAAGGAATGGAACTTGCTTGCAAGGCAACATCATATGTGAGGGACCGAAAGAGTTAATGTCTCAAATATCGTGGCAGGGCAAGTTCTGCATACGTATTGGGTCTGGCTGAGATGGAGTCAATTCTCCCTATAGCAGCCCTCATAGTGCTGTGCTCTGTATTGGTAGCTAGAAAGGTGTTGATAACACACCAGTGTTTTGGCTACTGCTGACCAGTGCTGGCACGGCATCAAGGCTGTCTCGCCAACATTCCCCGCCCCGCCTCACCAGCAGTCAGGGGCTGGGGAAGATCTTGGGAGGGGACGTAGTCAGGACAGCTGACCCAAACTGACCAAATGATATTCCATATGACATGAGCTCAGCTATAAAAGCTAAGTAAAGGGAGATGGAAGCGAAGGGTATTTGTTATTTTATGTTTGTCTTCTGGAGCAACCACTACGCGTACTGAAGCCCTGCTTCCCGGGGAGTGGCCAGACATCACCTGCTGATGGGAAGTAGAGAATAAAATCTTTGGTTTTCATTTGCTTTTGTGCGCAACCTTTGCTTTCGTTTCATTAAACTGTCCTTATCTCGACCCACAAGCCTTTTGTTATATTTTCTCGTCTGTCCAGTTGAGGGGATGGAGTGATAGAGCGGCTTTCGTAGGCACCGGGCACCCAGCCATGGTCAACCCACCACAGCATCACAACGAACCTGCATAACAAGAAACCACAGGTGAGAAGCCGATCAGCACCAGTCGCTACAGGACATCAGCAACAGGACACAGAGGGTGTGCTGTGCTGCGCCGGAGGATGCGCAGCTCCGGGTTCTGATAACACTGAGCGGGGCAGCTCACCACGTATGGGCAAAGATCAGACAAGGGTCATGCCTGCAGGGAGAGAGAAGTTACTCCCCAAATGACCCCCAAGCCCACCGACCCATTTCCCAAAGGTTCTGAAAGCTCAAACCGCCCATGACACCTAATTAGCCTAATAAGTTCGAGTGCCCCCCCAAAGGAGGGGCAAGGAGATGATAAAAGGACACGAACTGAAGCCCCATGTGTGCGTGCCCACCAGAACTGGACCTCTAGACTGGCTGGACCAACACTGGACCCAGGACTGGTGAAATCTTTCTCTTTTCTTTTCCTCTGTCTCTCTCTCCTTTTCATAACCCCTACACATCATCCCTTTTGACACAAACTGCTGACCAGGTCTGGGACTAGGAGTGGATCCAGCCACCCCTGGGCTCCTCTCTGAGAAGGAGACCAGAAAGCAAGGGGGTCTGCTCTGAACCCCCTGACCCAACGGGAGGGCTCCCCTTAGTCCCTGAACTGATGTATGTGTGGTTACCACGAGTTACACAGTTTACTGAGGTAGTTTTGTGCCAGTTCCTGTTGTGAGAAGCCCCAACACCTACTGTTACACCTTCCAGGTTCAGGCTGCTTCTGCCATGAATAAAACATTCAGCTGATCATTTGGTGTCGCTTCACCTTAATTTAGCCCAAGGGAACTCCGAACTCACCATGACCCCTCCCTGGTCTGTCCAGCATGGGTTGTGACACCTGCCCACAGCTAAGGGGATGGAGTAGATGATCTTTAAAGGTCCTTTCCAAGCCAAACCATTCTATGATTCTGTAGAGACTGGGAAAAAGTTGCTGTAATTGTATAAAAACCCTCAAACATTTAATACTTAAGATGTTATCTAAAACCACTGAGCACTGATATTCAAAATGGTGCAAAAAACTATGTATCTGTGTCTGCTTACTATTCATAGTTAATGAAACCTGTTAACAATAAAGAATGCCCATGCATTTTTTCTCACACATAAGCCTTTAATCACCTAATTGTTGATGATATGTTTTCTCAAAGTTTCATGCCACATATCTATCAAATATCTCATGTACCAGCCTAGGCAAACAGATTATTTTCTCTTTTACCTCTCACATTGCTTGAAACTTTCCTGGTTTTCAAGCCTATGGAATCCAACAACTTTGTTCTACTCTACTCTTAAGGACTTTACATGTTGTTTTTACAGACATGAAGAGCTACTAATTCAATACCTGCATTATCTTCGGAAAAAAAAGAAAAGAACCATGGTAGTTTACTAAAACAACTACAGACTGACTTTTGATTTTATTAAAAGCTGTACTTATTTATTTGTCAGAAGAGGAATTAAACTTACAGTACAACAAAAACATTTTTATGCACATGAAGTCAACAAGCAATAATTTGAAGAATACCAGAGTTAATATTTGCATGCATTTTATCATTGTTGGTTTATTTTGTGTTAGGAAAGGAAGCATCCTAAAAGAGAAAAACTGCTCAAAGCAAACATTGCTGGAAAGAGATGTTTACTTTCTAAATAGCTATCCATACATATGTACACACATACACAAGCCAACTTAAGAAAATATTTATCCACTCAACAGGGCTGGATACAAGCTCACCTACAACATACCTGAGGCCTAGCCTAGGAGCATGAGTTTGAGGAGCTTGAATGTCACTCCTGAGCCCACAGGTGGGGGTCCCAGGTGGGGGTGGTCAGGGCAATCAATACCTGTTAGTGTATTAACTAACTTCATTACAGCCACACATTGCAGAGGGCAAACAAATAGGTTTTGGTAAATGTCATGACACCTTTGTACAGCTGACTATAACAATTAAAAATGGAAGCAGTTAGAAATTGCCAGAGGGGATGGACTTTATATCCAAGGTAATATTTGATGCCTCACAAAATAGGGCATGCTTAGCAGATTGTACAAAATTACTTTGCAACTTTAATGATCTAGTCACTAACACTAAACTTTGGTGCTGAATTGCTTTGTTCTGTTTTCAATGGTTTGTGCTTTTTCTTCCTGTTGCAAACAACCTTAACCACTACTACTTTTTATATTCACTATTATGATGAACAAAAGAACAATAAAATAAAAGGAATTTGGAAAGGCTGTAGTGGAAGGAAGTTTGCAGATAAAATTATCTCAATTTGGATTTTTCTAAAGTTTCTGGTCCCTAACTCCACTCAAGCTTTGTATTTCAGCAGTATAGTGTAGAGATCTGTACTAAGAAAGTACCTGAAGATACTCAATTGTAAGTTTTTGCCCAATTATAAAGCTTTGGGTTGTTTTTTTTTTAATTTTAAAATTGTTTATACCTCTATCGTGTGCACTTTGCTGCAGATGAATTAAAAAAAAAAAAGCATCCTACTGCAGCACTGGAGACAGGACATAACCTTTATGATCTTAAAGTAATTGTCAAAATGATCTTTCTTTCCTTTAATGTTTTTGATCAGGATGCAAGTCAGGAGGACAAAGCTTCTATGCATAGTTTCAGTCTGACTGCATTCTTTTTTGGAAGTCCCCATAAGCAAAAGACAGGGTGGGACTGAGCTGCCCAGAGCAGTTGAGCAGACAGCAGGTGGCAGGTGGAAATAGTTCACTTTCAGCAGGCTCGTGTTGTGGCCAGTGCTAACTGGACACCCTCTTTCAAATACACAATGCCATAAGCATCTGAACATTTTTGCTGCTGAAGGACTTTGTAACAATTGCCTGAACAGTCTTACACTGAGCACTTCTATGCAGAAACGTTTCTTTTAAAAATAATCCTTCTTTAAAATAATTTTTTTTAAAAAGTCAAGTTATCAGTACTCCTTTAGAATTTGCAAATATGAACATTTGAAAATAATTACAGCATTCCACTGAAAGGTCACTGCGTGAGCCAGGACTGGCCTCTGAGATTTTTTCTGCAGCAATTACTCAGTGCTCAATAAAGAAGAGCAATTACTGATAGAACTCCCTCTTCCTAATAACATACACACATATTGTTCTTGCTGAGTTCCAGAATTAAGGGCCTTTCACAAGTCTCTTGACTAGCTGCCTTAAGCTGGTACATGTACTTAACTAGAGGTGATAATGAGAATGCAGCAAAGAAGGGTACGAAGAATGCTTGTCATCCTGTATTTCTTCCTATGCTTCATGTATTTCTTAGTCATCTCCTATCAGTCATGCTACCAGTTAGAAGAAGGATGCTTTTAAAGGACTTTTATGAAAATACAGAGGCAAAGGTTTATTTTTGTCTGAGATTTTTGTTGAGGTATGGAGTTAATCTGCTGCATATTATTACTAAATGTTGAAATTGTTACGTGTGACTTTTACATGTGACTAAGATCCACAAATACAGTCAGGCAGAGTGCAGAAATGAAACTAATTTGTGGAAATTAGTTCAAATGGTGCCTATGCATTTGAGATCTCTAGGGTTGAGGGTGGCAAGTCTGCAGGCTAAGATCCAAAGACACGAACACATATCATGATATTCATAAATTCAGAGTCTAATTTGACAGGAAATAAAATACTGAACATGACTCTACAGCATACATATTTTTGTTATAGGGTTGCTTAAAAACAGTTGCTGGTAAAACAGCATTTGTACTATTAAAAAAAAAAATCATGCCTTTAGTTAGTCCTTTGTTAAGGTAGCAACTCTTAAAATTGTCAGATAGGAAAGACATCCCCAGGGTTTCCTCTGACAAAGGTGTCCCCCAGAACTGGGAGATGATCCAGTTACAATTTAAAGAAACTTACAGCAAAGATGACTGACTGAAGACAGAAGTCTGTTCGAGTGTCAGGAGAAGAGAAAGAGAGTAAGGGGGATGATGTGGTATGTCTTTTTCATATGAATAAAGTAAGGATTACACCTGCCCTTAAGTTCTGTGGTGAATAGAGTCAAGGTCCCTGGTGCTGGGCTTGGACCTGCTTGCTTTCCCTCTCTCTCCCCACCTCCTTTTTCCTACATGGAAGCTCCATATTTCCATGATAAAAATCTTTCACTGATTTTTATGGAGTCTTGTCAGATTTACATGTGTTAGCAAAAGGGGGCTCTTAAAAGCTCTGTTTTGGGCAGTAGCAGCAAAGAATAGAACATTGCTGTTAAACCGGGATTGAGTATGGGGAATAGAATATTGTTGTTTCTGGGATCCAAAAGAGATTCTGGAGAGCCATTACCTTGGCAATCCTTCCAAGAGCCGGATCACCGAGAGCCACCAGCTCTTCCCATCTCCTTCTAGGTACTGGCAGTTGTCCACAGAAGGAGGCTATAGTATCATGCCTGGATAGAGAACTGCATGATCATGCGTTCCCATTCCAAGCCCATCATAGGTATTGCCGTTCCTGAGCTAGCACAGAGAGTGTCCAGTTGATACAGAAGCATTTGAGATTGACTGCTGATCAATTCTCTACTGCTGACAGCAGCTGCCCAAGAGCCACCCTTACTGTTTCAGCTAGCATGGATGTGAGTCAACAGATCGCCAGAGTGAAAGCTGGGAGTGCTGCTACAGGATGGAGCGATCAGCTTCATCTTTACCCTTTCTTTCAGCTTGGTAAAGAAGCGGTTAGAATTAAGAAAGAGCAATGTGGAATTAATGCATGATTTATCAACAGTGTTAGGGTTGTCAAAGATACTTTCATTTTCTTTCTCTTTGTTCTTAGGCTTTGCCTTCAGTAACTTAACTCAGTTGTATGCTCCTATGCGTGAGTAAAATTTCTTACAGAAAACCTATAACAATCTCAGAAAACAGTATAATGTTGTTAGAAAAGTAATAAAATAATCCTTATGTCTCTATTTATGTCCACTCAGTTCTACAGCTCATGAACAGTGGCTGTAGTAGTGTAGCAGTTATTTTATTTATTTTTTTGAACCAGAACCTTATTGCTTGCAACACTGACATTTTAATTCCCAGAAATAAATAGACAGTAACATATATTTAACAGCAGGAAACATTGTCACTTTCATGTTTTGTTGTGAAAGTAATTTTTTATAGGTTTAGGAATTCTTGAGGAAAAAAAAAAGAAAAGAAACACTGAAGATTACTAATGCATACCACAGGCACCTCATTCTTCTTCCTGCCATTTGTGCAACTCTGAGACTGCCTGACTTAATGGATTGATGACACCTCTTCTCATTTATGTAGAAATGCCTCTAATCTTGCAGTAATATGTATTATATCAGCTACAAGCAACAGCAGAGGCCAGGGTTCCTCCACACACACTTTTATTATTATTATTTTTATTTATTTATTTAATATGTAGCCTAATGGTTTGTGAGAAACAAACTCTCTGGGAGTATTTTATGAAGCCAAACACAATTTCTGAGCAGCATGGTCTGTACTAGAAATAAATAGCCAATATTATTTACTCTGAGGTGCAATCCAAACCTTATAGAAGGCCAATTGGAATTGATAACTTGTTGAATGCATTGCAGAATTTCTGTCATATTTTCTGAAGACTGTAGTTTCTAACTGCCTCAGCATTTTTATTTCTGGACATAGTAAAAACTTTAAAGTACACATGATGTAAAAAATGTAGACAATAACAAGAGTTCACACAGCGTATTATAAAAGGGAAATAAATAAGCATACATTAGAGAAGGTATTTATTTCAACAAGACCATAATATTGTATGATGCCTGGTCATAATTGCGATTTTAATAATTAAGCAGTATGGGGGAGAACTGACTCATCTTTTTCATAGTGAATTAAGAAAGTAAAAAAAAAATCCCCACAATTATTTCAGGATTAAACATGTAGAACACTAAAACATCTCTCCAAATTTTTGGAAAAAAAGTCTGCATAGTTAAGACAGAATTCTGATAAAATTAGTCAGACTATCTTAGTAGACATTTCAGAGCCTTGCAGCCTATGAAAGTTATTCAAAGGACGTAGGAAGCATTTGTACTTTTCATAAAAGCTGTATTTTATCTTGAGCTGGAATCCCAGATTGGCATAAAATCATCTAAGCAAACATAATTCTGAGAGATGACATCACAAAAATATCTTTATAAATCTTTGTCATCTTTTTGTTCATCTACATGTTAGAAAACTATTTATTTTTCAGATTTCACAGTCCTAATAATGGTAGAAGTGTTAATAAATAACCCTCTTTGAGCTAACTTTTTTCAGTCAGCTCCTTAAAACTCATGGAAACACATTTGTCATTAACTTAACTTGCCAAATTGGGATTTTAATGTACTTGCGCCAAGAGAAGAAGTATATGTGCCTCCAAAAGCCAAAATCTGCACCAGTATCTGATGATATATATTAGAGAGCAGCTTTTTTTCTTCTTGATTTTTTCCACAGGAAAAATTACTGGGCATCTGCCATTTCATCTTGAATGTTGTAATCATCTAAATGTTATTTAAAATATAATACCAGCTATTAATTTCTCTTTAAATACTATTTATTCTTAGAAAAACAGCAAAGTAAACCAAAATAAGCTCGTAATTTTGTTTTTTCCCCAAGTAAAGTTTTGCAATAAAATAAAATAAAAAACCCCCACTGCTTAATGTTTTTCTGTGTTTATTTTTTTTTCTTTTAATACTGGCAAACACAGGGAAGGATAAGAAGTGGGTTAAATGCAAAGTCAAATATCCTTTATGAAACAAAGTTCATTAGTTATGGTTAGTGTTATAGGAATAACAATAAAATCTAATTTAAACTTTAAAGAACATTTACAGTCAAATCTTTCTAAGTACTTATATAATAAAAACTTTTTAATTAAAAAAATCTTTTTAATTATAGAAATTGTTAATTATGACATGAATATGAAAACAGAGATGGGGTTATTCATTTCAGTATTTCAAAGCAGATTGGAAGAACTGCATCAAAAACAGCGGGGGATTTTGCATTTTCTCATGTGTGTGATGGTGCAGACCCCCTGGGCCACATTGCGATGTCAGGACCAGCCAACATTGTGTTCTTGGTTTGGTTACAAGTGCAGTGAGTTGGGACAATCTGGTACTTTCTTATCCTGGCTATGGTACAGTGAGTTCGGAAGATTAGGCGCTCCCTAACCATAGCTGAAACTCCCGTTGCCTGGATCGTGGCCTGCCCTGGAAGGTGCCAGAATCACCTACCAAGAATTGTGGCCAGAATGGAAATACACTGACCAAAGTCAACTATGTCGCAAACCTATAAATAGTGAGCCGAAGTGAGACCCTTTGAGCTCTCCGGGACCACAGCAGGCTGTGACCCAGTGCCTCCCCCTGAGCTGGGACATCTCTCGGGGTAGATTTTGTGAGGATTTTGACTAGTGGATTTTGCGAGGATTTTAAATAGTAGATTTCACAAGGATTTCAAGGAACAGATTTTGCGAGGATTTCCAAGGTCATCTGCAGACAAATGCTGAGGAAGGAGAAGAATGAGTAATTCACTACAATTAGATTTCATGAAGTTTCAGGCATCATTTCGTATCAATAATTTACTACAATTGGCAAAGAGAAAAATCTTTATCATAGGTTAATCTCTATATCTGTGCATACGTGTTTGTGTGCAATTTGATTTAGGAAACTTTGTAGTGTTGATTATAGCAAGTTCTATTAAATCACTGATAATAGAAGATAGAAGCACAGTCCCATCTTCCGTGGGGCCTCCTCCTCCAGGCGCATATGCTGTGCTCCTTCTTCTGGTCACTTATATTAAGGAATTGTAGCTTTGGAGAAGTGCAGCGCCACCCTCCGTGGGACCCTCTCCTCCGGCCACATTGTCCTGTTCACAAAACTCCAGTGTTTTTACAGAGGCCGTTTTCTCCAGCAAAGTTCTTTAACAAATGTTTGAGACATTGACTATAATTTGTCAGACCGTCACAGTCATCTAGTATGAGTCTCTGAATGTCCAAATGAAAGATCTCAGCAGGCAGTGGGGGAGCAGGTACAAGTTTTACAGACAATGAGAGAGCTTAATTACCTCTGGTTCTGTCACTAGGCACCACTGCAAAGAGCCTGGCTCTGTCTTCTTTGCACCTTCCCTTCAGGTATTCATGTACATTGAGAAGATACAACCTGTCCCTTCTCTCCTTGAGGCTGAACAGTCCCAGCTCTCTCAGCCTTTCCTCATAGGAGAGATGCTTTAGTCCCTCAGTCATCTTCGTGACACTTTATTGGACTCTCTCCAGTACGACCATCTCTCTCTTGTACTGAGGAGCCCAAAACTGGACCCAGCACTCCAGGTGTGGCCTCACCAGTACTGAGTAGAGGGGAAGGATCACCTCCCTCAATCTGCTGGCAACAATACTCTTAATGCAGCACCATTAACCTTCTTTGCAGACATTGCTGACTCACGCTCAAGTTAGTGTCCAGAAGGACCCCCAGGTCCTTTTCTGCCAAGCTGCTTTCCAGCTGGGTGGCCCCAGTTTGTAGTGGTGCCTGGGGTTGTTCCTCCCCAGGTGCAGGACTTTGCATGTCCCCTTGTTGAACCTTGTGAGGTTCCTGTCAACCCATTTCTCCATCCTGTCAAGGTCACTCAGGGTGTCAGCATAGCCCTCTGCCTTATCGGCCGCTCCTCTCAATTTGGTGTCATCAGCAAACTTGCTGAGGGTGCACTCTGCCCCATCATCTGGACAAGGTAATGAAGAAGTTGAACAGGATTGGACCACATGTTGAACGCTGGGGTACACCACTAGTTACCGGCCTCCAACTAGACTTTGTGCCACTGATCACCATCCTCTGGGCCCATCTTAGGGCTCCATGATAGGTCTTGTGCATACAAGACTATGCAGTCTATTATAACAGCTATTTGTGCAGGGAAAATTATACAAAATCTTCACATTAATTCTGAACTTATGTCAGGGAATGGATAATACACACCACAAATAATCATCTTCTATTGCTAAAAAACTTCATGGGATGTTTCGTGACAATTTATTATACTGGGAGCATATATTTTCTTTAAGTTTTCATGAGATTTTATGTGAACCTACATAAGCACAGTTATTACTCATCTGTACATTACCAAGATATATATATTACAAAGCATTTGTGTATAATATTTAGTGAAAGTTTTTTTTCAGAACTATTCAGCATCAGCATAATGCATCCACCAAAGCCAATACGATTAAATGCTTCTTTTGGAATTAAGCAGCAGGACTCCTGTTTCACTTAACGTTTGAGGCCCTGCTATTTCTTGGGGGATTAGTGTATTCACAGTTAAAATTTGCTTCTCTGACACACCAGGAATGTTCATTGCTGATTCTTCTGTTTTATGTTAACAGAGCATGAAATAAACAAAAAAAAAAATCATGATTCGTATCACTAATTAACTAGATGTGCTGACATATCACAGATTTCATTTACATCAAACTCACCAGGACAAAAACATTATATTTTTGTAAGAACCATTCTTATCTTTCCCTACCTCAATAATAGGTAACACCAGGGAACAAAGGGAAAAAAAAAAAAAGATTTTTAAAAAATATTTTTGCAAAAATATGTACTAAATAAGAATTGTTTACTCATATAGGTAGACACAATGACAAGAATAAATTACATGAATAATATGAAGACACATGCAAATATCCTTCTAGCATTCAGTCCAACAGATATGCATGTGTTTATTTGTATATGTATTTATTAATTCACACTAACAATCATGGTCACTGGGTGATTAAAAAACCTTAATTCATCCCAAATTGTTAGATATAAAGTTTTCTGTCCTTTTTTTCCCCACTGAAAAACTTCTAATAATCAGAGTGAATAATTGAGATAAGAGGGTTTTTCTGGGCCAGGTATTCCCACCAAACCCATCATCTCACCTGATGATACTATACAGAGCTACATAAGTTGTGGTTCTGATATCTGTCTTTTTTGTATAGCATTGCTCTAAGAAATTTTGAGTCATCTGTTGATCTGTTTGTTACTCAAAAATGTGACCTAGAACATGTAAATTTCAACTGACAGGTTAGTTACATCTAACCTTATCACAAAAGGACATAGAGTTCTTTATGCACTTACCCTTCAGTACCATCTGAAACTCATATGTGATATGATTATGTTGTATGATTATGATATGATTATCACCTATGAGTTTCAGATGGTACTGAGGAGTAATTTTTCTGGCTTGTTAGTTGAGATTTTGGTGCAATTTCAGCATCCAGGCTTCCTAGGTAGAATTTAGGTGGACAACTTCTGGTTTTATTGTTGTTTCTTTTAATGTCTAACTTGGAAGCTATTGTCAAGAGCCACAATGTCCCACAGCATTTTATAAAATTACTTGATGAATAATTGTCTGTTAAATGAAAACACACTTTGAATGTAACAATGTGTTTCTTAGGATTCTGTGATAATGTCTGGTAGAAACATCAGTCCCTGTGCCACTACCGCAATATACCCAATGTTTAAAAGCAGAACACCATCTATTAATTTACTAACTATATTACCTATGTCAGAAAGTTTATATGATAAAACATGAACTTAAAATTGATGAGATGTTTCATTAAAAATGACTTAAATCAATTGATAAAAACATCAAATTGAAAGTTATTGTGCAGTATTTCTACATCTAGAATCTATACACACCACTGTTTTGCCTATTACGTACGGCTTTTGTAGCATGACAACTATTTGCTTACCTTGTTTAAAAAGCACCTCTACAACTTTGGCTTAGCTAAGCCTCTGAGCAACTCAAGCATTGACATTTAGGCTGCTATGCCTAAATATCAACTAAAAGAAACTCAGAGGCAGTAACTTTCCCCTTTCACTTTTCTGTACCCTGAGGATGTGGGGCTAAACCAAAAACCTGATAAAATAGTCCCCAGAAACCACTGCTAAGCCTCTCTATTTATGATTCTTTCATGCAGTATTCCTTGGCCAAAGAATGGAAATTGAACACATAAGGCCATTTCATGCCTTAAATGTATGGTCCTGCAGAAAGATGTGAAGAACAACTCCATGGTAATTGGAGATTTAATATGCAACATTCTGCTGTACAAGGTGAAAATGGAGTCAACCTTTTACTAAGTTTTTCTTCATCTTTCTTTGAAGAGAGTGCTAGCGCCATGCTTTCAAATCACACCAGATCACTAACATAGTCATGCTGGTAGGAAAATGATACTTCCCTTTCTCTTCATCATTATTATTCATGCTTGACCAAATACAGTAGAGCATATATCTTTTGATATTGTTCATGACACTTTTGTTTACAGTTCATTTGAGGGATTTTGATATCTGCTCAACCTATTTGTGTAGCCATAAAGCAAACAGTATATTACAGATTCTGGATACATCATATTGCTGATTTCTTAAGTGTTTGTAAGCAGTCGTGGATACTTCCACAGAGTTACTTCATCCAACTCTCACTCAGATCAATTCAAATCCACGTCTCAAATCTTGGCTTGAATCAATAATATCTCAGGCTAGCAAAACAACTTTTTTTTATCATTTGGGTAACATCTTACACACATTTTATGTTCAACTTCACACTGAAACAAAGAAACAAGGTGAAGAAAATTGAATAATTTCCACATGGTTTAGCAGCCTACATCCATACATTTAAACTGCGACAGTAAACATTCTACACCTGGTAATAGAGAATCCCAGGAGAGAGGATGAAACATAAGAATCTAAAAACTTTGCTTAAAGGATAGGTTTCTAGTAACCAAAGCTGGAGCAGTACTGGAGTATTGGACCATCCTCCAAATTCTAAGCAATGCTGAGACAGAATGTTACTCAGCAGGTTATAATAGTGGGACTGCATCATATGATTGCAATTTTCATATGATGATGAAAAAAGATAAAACTGTAAACTTGTAAAATCTTAAAATTGTAAGATTTTCTGGGAAATACTTTTTTCCCTGCAAATGGGGATATGTTTTGTGCATATTTCCAATAAAATACATACAAAGAAGCAACAACATCCTGTTATTGTTGCCGAAAAATTTTTTCTACTTCATGTTAATTTGAATGAATTAAATAAAAAAGCCACAAGTCTTGGAAATAGTAATGTTTAAAAAAAATATGTTTGAGATACAAACAAGTTCAATTTAGATGTGTATTTCAAAATATTTAAGAATTACAAAACCAAACTAAACCTCTAATAATTTTTTTTTTATTATCAGGAAGCTGCTGAGAACTCTCCAGTCAGGAAGTTCAGGGGTTCTCAAAAAACCTCTTTAATCACAGAATTTTTATGTCCATTTTGATCACATGGTAAAAAAAAAGGGGGGGGGTATTTTTTATGCTTTGTTCCTTTGATAAATATCTAACATAGCATCTAGAGATGTAGAATGACATCAGATGTTTATACTATGAACAGAGCAAGCCAAGCAGCTCATAGTATTTCCAAAGTTTTGATACCATAGTATATCTATTTTACACTATACTTCAAATAAGAAATTAATCAACTGAAGAGAGCATTGAAGAGAGGAAAGCTAGTGGTGACTAGAGGTTGAGCAAATATGACTAACTGGAAAACAGTAAAGAACTAAGTTGCTTAGCGTAGACAAGAGAAGAAGAAAGGGAGTCCATGTAGTTACCTACAAATTGGGAAAATTGATGTAAAGAGATAGGTAATAAACTGTTCATAATCAAGCTATAGAATTAATTGTCCTGGATTAAAAAAAAATGATATTACAAGCAGTGAAGATGAATTTTGAAATCAAAGAGGAAAGAGGAGCAAAAGTATAGGGTGGAAGGACTTACTAAAAGATTAATTAATGCATAATATTAAGATCACTGAGTCATCTCTTTTATGAGGAAAAGAAGTCATAAGAATTTTCTTATTAAGATTCTTCTTTATTATGTTAACTATGTGTTATCTAAGAAGCAAACCAAAAATAAACCCAGGAAAAGTGATGGAATATTTATAATTTTATGTATATATAGATCTATATACTAGGTTGAAACCATAACTGATGAAGGTATCCAGCAACCACATGCAGAAGGAGTTAACTTCATAGTGTCAGCAAACATTGTAATAAACAATCTTTGCTGATGTTAAGAGTTGTGAATATAGGAAGTAAACATGAATAATGCATGTGGAATTAATAACATTTTGATGTATTTTATAGTGTGTAATTAAATAGAGATAAATCAGTCTCTAAAAATGTGGTCTACCTGTGAGTTGTGGAGACCACCACTAATGAAACATTGTTAAAGTCACATTTTAATTAGATTAGATACACATTTTAATTATGATTTCCCTGATAAAGTAATATTTCAGTATAATTCCGTGATACTTGTATAGAGTGCCTTAGCAATATCTATTGGTTAAGAAGATAACACAGGTCAAGAACAAGTGTTATTTAGGGATAATTTCACCCTCAGGCAAAGATTCTAAAGGTGTTTATTGTTAAAAGTACAATAGCTAAAAGCAGTCCTACAACACTTAATTAAAAAAAAAAAAAGGAAAAAAAGGAGACAAACAGATGGTCCAGTTAGAGAGAAGGAGAGGAGATGGTCGTATTACTCTCCTGGTTTTGGCTGGGATAGTTAATTTTCTTTCTAGTAGCTGGTATAGTGTTATGTTTTGGGTTCAATATGAGAAGAATGTTGATAACACACTGATGTTTTCAGTGTTTTCAGTTGTTGCTAAGTAGTGTTTAGACTAAGACAAGGATTTTTCAGCTTCTCATGCCCAGCCAGCGAGAAGGCTGGAGGGGCACAAGAAGTTGGGAGGGGACACAGCCAGGACAGCTGACCCAAACTGGCCAAAGGGGTATTCCACACCATGTGATGTCATGCCCAGTATATAAACTGGGGGGAGTGGGCCTGGGGGGATCACTGCTTGGGAATTAACTGGGAATCTGTTGGCAAGTGGTGAGCAACTGCATTGTGCCTCACTTGTTTTATATATTCCAATTCTTTTATTATGATTGTCATTTTACTACTATTATGATTATCATTATTAATTTCTTCCTTTCTGTTCTATTAAACTGTTCTTATCTCAATCCACAAGTTTTACTTTTTTTTCTGCTTCTCTCCCCCATCCCACTGGGTGTTGGGGGAGTGAGTGAGCGGCTGCGTGGTGCTTAGTTACCGGCTGGGGTTAAACCACGAGAGATGCCCAGTTTATATACTAGGCATGACATCACATGGTATCGAATATCTTGACTTAATCTAAATATTACTTAACAACAACTGAAAACATCAGTGTTTTATCAACATTCTTCTTGTACTGAACCCAAAACATAGCACTCTAACAGCTACTTGGAAGAAAATTAACTCTATCCCAGCCAAAACCAGGACAATTACAAAGATGAAACCCAACAACACAGGCACTGAGGAAAAAGTTTACATATGGAATACTGTTTTCCTGTCATTTTTATCAAATTATCAGGTGAATCACTCACCAAAAAGCCAGAGTACTTTTGACAAAGCAGTTATACCAGGTTATGGAACTACCTAAATAACTGATTAATGATCACAGCTTTAGAGCCATGAGAATCAGAAGAAACTCACCAAATCTGCTGTGTAAAGTGCTAACTACAGAAGGAAACTGCCCCTGACTAAATACAGCTTGATATTTGTTCGCTCAAATGTGTTCTTATTTGCATATTGGCAAAGCAAACAGCCATTAAAAAAAGGGGCGGGGGACACAGAAAAGATGAGGATAAGACTAAATTTTCTCAATTTTCCATTTCTAGATATTGTCTTATTTACTTAAATGCTCCCACTGAAATGCTTAAATCATTCGGTTTCCCTTTTTTGTACTACACCATGTGGAAGGTCCTTCAAAGTGTTAACTCTCTATATCCTTAAGAAAATTGTTCTAATTTTGGATCTAAATTTATTCATGGCCAATATATACCTATGTGAGTTTGTGCAGATATTAATTTAACTCAAATAGTTTTTCTCCCTCCTGTATATTTACCTCAAAATTTATTTATAGAGAGTTCATTAAATCCCCCCTTAATTTTACTTTGGCTAAGTGGAACAAGCCAGCTTCTCTGGTGTATACAAGAATGTGCTGAGAGGGACTGTTGACACTAACCTATATTCATCCTATGCTGCAGGGAAGATTGTGGGTTTTTTCCCTCTAATGAAGAATTTGATTTCTGAATGTAAATGGGAGTGGTGATGGTGGTGTATTTTCCTCAAAAGCATTAGAGATTAGTAACATCTACAGATAGAAGCATCTCTCCTAAGATACAGTCTACCATGTACCTCTGCCATGATGAACCATAGGATAACCATAAAGATGTGTGTTAATTCTCCTGGTTACAAATAATCATTCCTTTGACTACTGTGCACTGTTAACAATTCCACTAAGGTGGTGGAAAGGTTTTGAGCAAGTAAGTAAGTCTGACTCTAAATCAGGTTAGCAGTCTCCATGAACTTACCGTTCATCTTGGGATCCTCTTGGACCTTTAGTTAATTTGATTAACAAACTCTCTGGTACTTGACACTTTCAATGCTCTTGATCTATTATACTACAGCTGTGGCTCTTCCTATCTGTGAGTTTTGATCTTTCATTACAGACTTAAAGGCTATTGTACAGAACTGTGAAGTGACACATTGTGTTCCTCACATATGGACAATCATTTGAAAATGGACCTGAAGACCTAGCTGGTCCTCTCTATTTCTTTTGTGCTATGACTTCATGAGTTTCTTGTGTATAACCACTAACATCTCTAGCAAACTTTCCAGGAGATATTAGGTCAAATGAGACTAGTTCAAAAACTGTACAGTACTCGTATTTATTCAGGTGAATTATTACTGAGCACAGTACTAGAATGCCTGAGAAAGATCTTTAGCTAAAAATATCACACTATAATTCTCTTTATTTACCACTTTTGATTTATATAGGGCTGTGAAATTCAGAAAGCAAGTGTATTTAAAACATAGGAATACATATGGATCTATATGTTGTTGCTACTTCTCAAGGTCTACTTTAAGTTATGCTGTCATAAACCAAAAAAAAATCTGGTCACAGTTGAGATATGGCTTTCTATATAGCATTTTCTACATAAAATATTAGCCAACTTGAAACAGTCAGAATCTGAGTTTGGTGTAGCTTTTGTCTACACAGCTATCTGTGTTCTATGTTGACCCTCCACCCAAGTACCCCTCAACCCCCCCCCCCTACAGACACCTGGGAAAAACACAGTACAAGCAGAATTAATGCATAACACTGTCTGCTAGGCTGAATCATTGTCTAAAGTTTCTATTTACTCCCACATGGAGACATTGCCATGGAAGTATTTGCTGTCTTAAGCCACTGAAAAGTAGTGTTCTGTATTATATACAAAGGTGAAGAGATCAATAAGCAAATTAGCTAAGCTGAGAGTAGTTTTGAGGTTGTTAATGCAAAAATTGTGTTTAAGAATTCCACCTATAAAGAACATTTGGTTTATAGTTATATCAAGAAAAGGGCTCTTTGAAGTGGTACATAAATATTCAGTTGATTAAAATACAAAATAGCTTTGAAGGACCTATTCATAACAGGCACCTAAGACATTCTGATTTTATTGGAGTTTTTTCAACCAATGCTGACACAGATATGCTCTTCAGCTTGTATGTCTTCCTCTGTGAAAACAATCGTAAAGCTAAAGAAATACATTTAAATTGTCTCAGAAAATTGTGGACATATTTTGCCCTATATTATTATGAAATAAAAAAAAAAATACTTGATGTGATTTATCTCACCTATTCTTAGATGCCTCTGTAGTAGTTATCTACTCCTAAGCTAATCATCTTATGCTTGTTTTATAAACAGTAAAAGAGTAAATATCAGCTTTGGTATGAGAAAAACTGAGCCAAATGGGGTATCTAGATACCTATGTTTCATCAGCTATATCCTCCTTATAACATTTAAAAAATATGCATGACAAAGAATGAAAGTGTGCATACATGCAAAAGGTCTGCAGCTGATGTTCCTGTGCCCATCGTGTGACGAAATTGGAACTACCAAGCCTGGGTATTCACAGCCAATGAAACTGTAATAGCATAAGGTTGTCCTGATACCCTGTAACGTGTAGCCAAACCCTGGGGCATAAAACAGAGACAAAACTGGGTGAATGTTCTCTCTGGGAGTTGAATTTATACACAAGGTGCTCATGAACTCATAACCAGCAAAACCAAAACATGAAGTGATTGATTTTGCCCACATCCAAGGACTGGTTTTTTAAGGATGTTAGGCGTGGCCACCTCCTCCTTTTTTCTTTTTTCTTTTTTTTTTTAAGTTTAAAGTGGATGTTCAGCTATGGCATACATTTCTCTAGCTTGTCCACAACCAACGTCCTTCAGCTCTCTTGTAATAAACTGTTTCTGTGGGTATAATCTCTCCTTGTGGTTTCTGCTCGGTTAGGTCACCTCAGCCAGTGAGCTGTGGCCTCTGTGGCATGTTACTTGTGCTGTGTGATATTAACCATGTCACAAACCAAATTTTCAAAAATGTCAAACAATTTTTCATCCCTCGTTTTTTTGAAATCCTTATTTACAGGGCACTGAGGGCCTCATGCGCCCTGGAAGAGCTCTAGCTTTATTAACTACAACATTATGACAAGATTCAAACCCAGTGAAAGTGATTTAAGCTGGACATGGGGTTTTTTTTTATTTAAGTGGAGGAAGCTAAAAGGACTAGTCAGTGAAAATACTGCTCTTAATCACTGTGCTCAATGTCTCCATAACCATAATACCTTTGTAACTTTAAAGGACAGTATGAGAAAAAAAATCGTTAGTTTTGGGAAGTACCAGATAACACAGTGATACAAAAGCATAAAGTTAAGAGGTGTTACAAGCGCCCACCACCTCCAGCAGTTCCAGGCCTGGGGATTCCTCTTGCCCGGCTGCTGGAGCCCAGCCCAGTGCCCTGGGGACCCGGGGTCTCTGCCCAGGCTGAGGGACGCAACTGCAGCTTTCCCCTTTGCAGGTTCAACCAGCAGCGAAGCTGAGCACGTTTCCCAGACACACACACACACACCCCCCCCGTGCAAAGAGGTCAGAAAAACAGGTGTGTTTTGACCAATACATTGACTTAAACCCTGGTTAATGTGACAAATTATCCTAATGGACTACTTTACCCACAACCAAATTTCCTGAATAGATAGTGTCCAGGAGCTGGAAAAAGATAAATTGGATGGTCAAAATAATAAAGGGAATTAAGTGCCACACATTTATTTTATTTGTCAGATTGCTCATATTCACTTTATTGACCAGAAAGGTACAGGGTGGTCAAGGGCTTTAATAATTTTTAAGCTCTCTATATTGATTTCTTTTTTTTTAATGTAGAACTGAATTTTAGCCTAGATATTCTCTTCCCTGATAGCTAAGAAAAAGGGAAAAAATCATCCTTTTAAATGTTGTTCTTTTCACATGGCTGTTAGTAGTTAGTAACACAGAGATGCACAAAAGGGAAAATAGTTACTTGCAGTGCACATAGTACACAGTTTAAAGAGCATTCAGAGAAGAGTGGATTTTTTTGTTGTTTTTTCCTCTTTACAGAACATTTAAAGAGTAAAGAGTTTAGCAGTTGCTGGACTTGTAGTGGCAAAAAGTTGCAATGCAGTTTGGAGTGCTCTGGGACCCAGAAGGAAGGGAAGTGAAGTTGGTCAATGAAGGAAGATAGAGGTAATCAGGTTTTTTTAAGGTAAACCAAAACAAAACAAAGAACCCTGAGGGTTTTTTTTTGCATGGTTATAGATATTCTGTGGAAAGCCTTCCAAGCAGGTTACAAGATCAAATATCTAAATACAGCTAGCCTTTTGTGGTAAAATGTGAAAATTTGTCGTTATTTTCATAGGAAATTCTAGCATTTTTAATATGTTCGATATTTTTTTCATCTGCTAACAGATGACCCAATGTATCAATAGTTGCTCAGCATTTGCAAATAAATGTAGTGAGTGTTTTTCAGGAAGGGAGCTGATCTGGAGGAAGGGAGAAAGGAGGGGTAGGGACGATGAGATTCTTGTGATGAAGTTGTGGTGTTAACGCCAAAAAAGTTAAAGGTAAAATGTAACAGTTTGTCACAATTATGCTTCATATTGGCAGGTGTTCTGAACTTTCTGTTTGATAACAAGACATATAAATTTTAGTTCTTAAAGCTTTGCAGCCAATTTAAGGGCTCATTTATTTCCCTGACAGCAAGATATATATGCTGCCTAGCATAGTGGATGTCTGGGGCCAAATCCACCACTTTGTTGCTTGTGTGTCTCATGGGAAGTAAATAGTAGCAATTTTTCAGCACAGGCATACCGGCACAAGGTGTTTAGCAAATAAATGAGCATAAGATGACCTGTGGTGTCCTGAAATTACTAAAATTCATGAATAATAAAATGATCTATAGATTGTTAGCAGAGGGCTATAGCAAAGGCTAATTTGCAGTCACTGAAGCTTTACAGGATAATTTGTAACTTTTGAAAATTTAATGACTTCATCAGTTTTTACCTATTTTTTTTACCAATATAATTGTCTGAACACTACCTTCAGCAGAGATCTTCTGTCTGGATAAAATCACAATCACCTATATCATTACATTATGAGTACTTAACTGACTTTATCTGAAGAACTTTTCTTTCTTTCACCCCTACAGTACGGTAGCTACCAAAAATATGTCTTTATCCTATGAAGACGTATTTTTCATATTGTTAAATCTCATTAACATATGAAACAATTATACGAAAAAAATAAATCAGTGGCGTAATGCAAAGTGAAGAGGAATTTGAAAAAAAAATATCTAGTAAGCAAACTACAGCTCTTTGGAAATAAGTGAAAGCACCCTAAAACAAGATCAAAGAAATGAGAAGGAAAATTAAAAGGCTCAGCACATAATATCATGTAAATTCTGTGGCATTTAGTTAAGGCTTTGAAAAGAAAAGAAGGGAGCCATGAGTTCAGGTCCTTGATCACATTTCATTTTATTTATTTCTTTAGATTAGTCACCAACACATCTGTACTGAAATAACCAAGAAAACAGGGACTGAAACCAGAGTTGTTCTCTCCTTCCCTGAACAGCTGATCACCTACTACAGTTATTTTGTTCTCCCACTTTCAAACATTTTGAATTCTTTTCTATATATGACATCTTCACACTTGCTATCTCCAACATACGCTCCAGTTGGAGACAGCTTTGCATTGTCTTGGGTGTTACGGCAGGAAAATTGGATGTAAGGCAATAACTGGGCATAGTTCAAACTCTGAAGACTCTGGTTATACTCAGCACTGCAGGAGTATGCTTACCTCTGCAGCCTACCACTTGTTTTTCTAAACGATGTCGCTGTTCTAGCTTATCTGAATTCTCTGTTTTACCTGTCTCATGTATTTCCTTTACAAATTTAGAAAAACATTCAATCTTCACTACACTTTTGTATGTCCCCCTTTCTATACATTGATGCCTACCCCCAAGTTGTGTAAAGATAAGCATAGGTTGATGGTATCTCACCTAATGTCATATTTTTAAGAAAGAAAAGACCCACCTATTACTACTAAAGAAATAGTCCCACACTAGGATTTAGTGGGGACTAACACCTTTTAAGATCAAATGTAAGTATCAAAGGAATGTTCCATTTGCAGTAATACAAACTTCTTTTAGGAAATATTTGCACCGTGGTCTAGAAAAGTGAACGTAAGAAAATGGGAGCATCCTCTCTGTAATCTCTGCTTTCTTTAAAACACATTCTTAATTAAGGAAGCTGAATTTTGAAACCATTTAAAAAGGAAAGCTAATTAACATCGTTCTGTCAATGTAGAGAAGTAGTGACATTTGGCAGATACTTGAGAAGTATTTTAAGGGGATATTTACAATAAGAATATTAGAGAAAGTGAAAGTACAAATGAAATATAGCACTATCTGGAAAATACAATTTAAAGAAAAAAGTATTCAAAGGAAAAGCAAAGATAAAATAAATTAAATGAGCAGCTAGTCTGCTTATTTTAAAATTTTAATTGCTTCTTAACCTTTAGAATACATCTGAAGGCAAAAATTGTAAAATATATTCATTTATACAGTCTTCTTTGGTTTTATTTTTTTAAAGCAGTTATTCTCTGACAATGCAGAACAAATTTCTCCTTTTAAAATGTTCTTGAGTGATGATTGAAAATTTATGACTTAATAAGTACCATTCTGTAGAATATTTATATTGCTCTTCAAGTTGTATTTTTGAGGAAAAAAGAGAAGAAAATCATTCATTTGCAGCAATGAGTTTCTCTAGACAATGGATTTCCTGGATGAGACTTCACATAGGTAATCATAGGAAGTGACCTTGCTCTTTACAGAAGTTGTGCATAACGTTTATTGTAATCAGAGCATATGGACAACCTAATTAGTCCCAGAGCTTCAGAGTTGGTGCTTAAAACACAGTAAGTGGGAATTGTTCCTTAAAAAGGTCAACACAAATGGAATATCTGGGGGCTTTTTGGTTTTTTTTGTTTTATTCCCCTTCTCAGTTAATAAGAATATGTATCCTTCTGAGGTTTCTTGGGCAGAGTGTCTAGGAGGATAAATAAATTAATAAATAAATAAAAAGTCTAGGGATCCTGATCATGCCACCTTCACTAGTCTGCTACTAAACCCCTTTCCCCACTCCCCCATTTCATCTTAACTTGATCATGCTTCCCCAGGAAATAAAGCTGTCGGAGCTGAAGGTAGTATAAAAATGAAGCAGTTGTTTAATAGTGCTTTTACCTTGCACTATTTTCCACTTTTTTCTCTATAAACTTTTTTTTTATTCTTTCATGCTATGAATAGGCAGATTGAGTCCTATATCTTTATTTTAGTAGTAAAATCTTTAATAATTTCTTATAGCACTCTAACTATTTGATAGGTTAAAAGTAGCTGTGAATGCCCCAGAAAAGATCGGCCTCTTGCAGACACTGTAAGGCTGTCAGGGCAGTATCAGGCAAAGACAGTGCACCTGAAATGCCTGCAGGCATGAAAATACCACTGACACACAGTGCTAGCTCTGCCGGCTTGGCACCCAGAAGGCTGAAACTCAATAAACATATGAGTCTCTGGAAATTACTTTTTCAGGTCATACTAAGCTGTAACATTGCTATACTTCTCTGGTTGCATAAAGTGTTTTCTGAATTTGTAAGGCTGCTGGATAACTACATTCATTCTAAAATTGCATGGCAAAGCTCATATGCTCTGTAGATAGGTAAACACAAATTAGTATTATCCACCAGGATGAAGGAGAGATTCCTGCATCAGTGAGGCTGTAGAATAACGACATTCAATTTTTTATCATCTTAACACCGTGTGAAGTTCACCTGCTCATTCAGTCTTCTTATCAAGGTCTAAAATGAAATAATCTGCTTAACTGTTGAAGGAGAATGTAGCACAGACTTGACTATGTGACACATCTGTGATCTAAACTATTAAATCCATTTAAACAGTCACTGAATTTCACTTGAGACCCTGATCAGGGAGTGGTTTTTCTACTGGGGACCATGGTATGTTTCTCCACCAGAATTTTACCAAGGATTACCCCTATACAGTTTGTCCCTAATTGCTTTCTTTGCACTAAGCAGACTTTGCACTAACGTAGCACTTTCTTTGCGCTGTGGCAAGAGTGCACCGCTATCCAAAAAGAAATACACTGTGCCTGCTCAATAACCTTCAGGTAGGGAGGTGTGTGAACCTCACCAAACGGATGCATTAGACCTATTAATTCTCTGGTCTGATAATCCTAATAGCAGCATTCAAGCAAGTGAATTCAATGAGCTTAGTGCAGTAACGGCAATTTCAGCTATTTTCACATATTTGAGTGCTCTGTTTCCTTGTTTCACCTTTTTAGTATATCTCATTAAAAGCACACAGACTTAGATAACTTTTTCAAATAGCCGCTCTTTACAGAACTGTAGGAAATAAGTGAAATTAGTGAAGTATTCTGAGAACCGCTTGGCACTGCCCTTGAACTGAAACTTTTATCATTTATATATGTCTGAGTAGGGCTCACTTGATCAGACCCTGAACTACATTGTTGTTATGCTTAAGGCTATTAAATATGTGCTTTATACACAGATTAATTTAAAAAGTCCTTCTTACCTGTTTTTTTTTAAGCAGAAACTAACTGAAAAATGTAATGCTTTTTCTTGAATGCTGGTGGGTTTTTTTCCTGTCACTTAAGACTCTGATGACTAAATGCTAAAGCTATAAGTGGAAAAACAGAGCCAGGAACTCTGATTAAACTTTGCAAATGAAATTTTCCCGCATAGCTATTGGAGGATTCTTCTATTTAATAAGCTAAACTAAATTGTATAGGTGAAATAGGTGCTTTAAGAAGGCAGCATTTTGTGCAAGCTTCCACATACAGTGTCTGTGCAAATGAAATGAAAAAAAACCTCTTATTTAGTATGGTACAACTATCTCTGAGTGACAAACTTTGTCTGAGGAAGTCTAAGGATTTATACAGCAGAAGAGTTGCATGGGTGCAGTAGTTAAATGATGCAATAAAAAGCTGTGTAGAGAAATACCAAGGTCATTGGCATTTCATCTCAGACTATAGACAGATTCATAAATTAAAACAAAAACAGACATAGATTTTAAAATTTTCAAGAGATCTTTTTCCAAAAAAATTGTTTTCTATTTTGATCCTCCATCACACAAATGACAAAATATTTCCACTAATGTCCACGGCTGACACAAGATACCAAACTGTTCTGTCAAGAAAGAGAAATGTTGTCTAGCTGGTCCTAAGGGCCATACCCATACTGGTGAATCTGCCAGCACTTCCCATGTACAGGATCTGAAAATCTGCCCATCTTCTGATTTCAGTTTCATTCTGTGAGATCCAACAGCAACATAGCTGGCAGGCCAGGTGCATGAGATGGAAGAAACAGTGGTGCCTTAATAGTCATTGCTATTACAGATGGCCAAAGATCAGTCTAGGATGCTTGGGGAAGGGGGGAAAGAGGGTTCCCTACTTACTCTATGTGGAGAAATGGCAATAGCGATACACATATGGAAAACTTTTATAGGAAACACAGAAAGCTCTTTTTTTTTTCTTTTCCTTTTACCTTGTTTTTTCAGACATTGCATCACTTCCATGTTTAATCTTTATTGCAGTCATTTGTTTTCTGTTTTAGTAATAATCTCAGTGTATGTCTACACCAGAGACATTGAAAGCACAGCATTAATATTGCAGAACAATATTTTGTAAATTAACTGATGACACCCACAGTGACGACAGTTGCCTTAGGCTGCAAATCATCCCAAGAATCAAGGTAGATACTTAGATGATTAATCCAAGCTAAACTCCATATTACTTTGTGTAACATCTTACTACTACCACAATGTTGTGACTGCTAAATGTAAACAAGGCATTCTTCATTAGTCATTGGGTTTGAATGGATAAAAGACTGTCAGGCAGATTACATTCAAATAAATAATACTTCTGGTAATTTTCCAGGACTATGTGAGCAATCCCTTGGATTAAAAAAAAAAATTACTTTTGATCGATAGTGTTATAATAACACAGTAATTAAATATTTATACTTCAATAATTTGGGGGGACTCACCTTTATAAAGAATTATCTTATTTAAAACAAATACACTGTTCGTCATTACGGTACTGAAATGCAATTTCACACTCCTGCTACAGAATTTTGTATTCTGAGTTACTCTTAATGGTGACTACAAACAGTCTTTTAATGCATCTTTGTCTGCATGCCTCTACCTGCAGCAATTACTGGCCACAAACCCCAGATAACTGTGCAAAAGGTGTTTGTACCAACACAGCAGGTATGGACAGCTTTTGCCAGAACTGGCACCTCTACTGGGAAGTCACAGTAGCTATTGTACTTCAGGATTATGGGTTTATATTTTGAATTGCACAGTAAACCTTTTGGCTCCATTCATGGACTGTGGTTCATTGTACTACGTAGTCTGTACAAGAGCTTTGAATCAAACAGACCAAGAAATAAGAAGGAGAGGTGACTGAAAAGACACAGTTTTTAATTAAAATGATAGGCAGCCAGTTTGGCACCATTATGTATTATAGTAAGAACCACGGTGAGAATTACAGTCTATTTTTGTTCTGATGCTGACTGACTCCTCCTGTGATCTCAGCCAAGTTAATTAGGGCCTAATTGTGTCAACTTCAGTCACAGTGATTAATTCTTTACTCAGTGAGTAATCCTATATATATCAGAAAGTTGGGAAGAATGCTGAATCTTTAGCAAATAGCAGGAGGCTGAAGCCACTCAAAAATTGTTCCCTTTCAGTACGAAATTTATCTCACTGACTTCCCCTCTAATCAGCAAAAATGCTCTGTCTACAGAACTGCAATGGCAGTTGAAAGAACCAGTAATTTTTTTACTGGGTGGTTTCACAATTTCCTACATCTGTCCAATAGTGCTAATATATGCCTTGGACTTCAGATATTTGTAAATTATATCATCCTACAGGTTACATGACTGCAGAGCACAGTTTATGTCAGGGAGTTGTCAAATCTGGTAGCCTGATAGAGGCAAGGCTACTAAAGCAGCCCCATGCCTCCAGGCCCTACCGGTAGTGAGGCTGGGCACGTATTCCCAGTAGGCACATGTACACAGAGCACAGATATACACCAAATTATATACACAGCTGGCCACACAGACCAACACAGATGGAAACATTCATCACTCACACAGACACAAACAGCACCAAAAGCATCATCTTGTTCCCATCTCTGGCTATATGTGAGTGTGTGTGTATAGATATATATATGTGTATCTCTGTATACACATACATAGGTACCCGGTGGATCCCTCTAGCAGCTGAGCTCACACAGTCTGCCCTTGGATCCCAGTCTCTCCAGCCGCTAGCACCCAGACATAGGAGCCCCCAAGGCTGCAGTCCCACTCCAGTTGCTGATAAGCACACACACACAGACATACATGCAAGCAGATAACCCAATCAACTCCCAGACCCCATGATCCCTCCAGCAGCTCTCTAGGACTCCCCTGGTCCCTCTGATAGCCAGCTTCTGCTGTGGTCTCGCCCTTAGAGACACACGCACTTGCCTGGCTCCCAGGTCACTTCACCTACTCAACCGGCTGGATTTTCACTAGCTATCCCACCCGCACAGCCGCACTTGCCCCAGTTGTTGGTACCATGGACACATGGGCCGCTGACCCCTGGTCTGACTCCGGTTGCTGGCACTCAGACCCCCAGACGCACACGTGCACACAGAAGAGAGATCCCATCACCCAGGAAAGAGTTAGAAGGGACTTCAACGAGAAGGTAAGACAGACTGTCTTGATCAGGTTCAGGGCATGGATGAAAACTGTACAGACTTGCAAACCATTTGCATGCAAATGTCACTTTTTGTCCCCTTACCCCTCTATTTTCCCATGTTTGTTCCTTCCCAAATCACCTAGATCTATCCCTCTATCCCTTTCCCTGCCTTCGGTTCCTCCTCTAAATATTCCGTAATGTTTTCTGTAATCCCAAATGCTCTTCTCTTGCATCCCATAATGCATAGCAATACCCTGAGGTAGTGATTCACCCTCATTCTGTAAAACGATCAGAAAGACATTCCCTTTGACTCACAGGATGGGTGTCACATCTGGACCATGAGGTTCTGGGACAGAGCTGGGAGTGATCTGGAGAGAGTGTCCCTTCCTCTGAGCCTTTGACTTAGATTCCCACTTGCCGTTGTGCTCCTGTGCTTTTCTGAGCTTGTGTAGATGGGCCTGTGATGGGCTAATGACTCCCATGGGGAGTCCAGGTGTAGCCCAGCTGCTCTCCCTCCTGCCTCTGTTCCTCTAGGCTCCCCTCTCTTTGTGGAGATGAGCTTTTTAGCAGACAACCTAAAAATTGGTTCTTGAATGCGATGTTCTTCCATACATAATTGTGGCAGCCATTCTTTAACATTTAGGAATTACAGTCTGAAAAGGCTGTGGAAAAAAAACCAACAGGACAAAAAGATAGAAATGGCATGAGTGAGTGAGGAATGTAAACAGTAAATGAAACCGAGGAACCTTGAAAACTGCAGTGTACAAGTTAGAGTAGCTTTGGACGACTCAAACTTTTGTATTTAGCATTTATATAGTCAATAACCTCAATTGACATTGACCTTGGGAGCAAAATGGGGCAATATTTTCACTTGGGTGAACTGTTATTGGAGAGTTTCTCTAGTGTATTAGGCACAAACATGCATTCCATCAACATCAAGTACATGCTATCTTTTTCATCAATTTTCTTTTATTTTGTGCTAACATTGTTATTGTGGTCAGTACAGGGAAAAAAAATTACTTTGCCTGAGAGTTAACTTCATCTCTGGCATAATACTATTGAAATCAACAGACTTCTTTGCTATATTTTTTCTTTGTAGGAAGCTCTGGACATTTATTTTACCAGTAATAAAATAGGCCATATAATTAAAAAAAAAAAAAAAGTTTACTTTATTTTTATTCTTTTTAGATTGTAAGATTAATTTCTTTTTAATTTTCAGGAGTGTATCTCCAGTTTGAAACCTTCTAAGTGCAGTCTGAACTGTTATAGGTAAAATACAACTAATGTATATATCCAGCTGATCTGTCAATGAGAAGGAGCATTGATGGAATGTCCTAACATACATGACTTTTACTGTGTTATAATTCAAAGCAAGGGACTGACAGTAGTAGAACTGACCATCCAAACAGCCACATACATCAACTGATAAGAGTTAAGAAAGAAGATCAGCCATATCAGAAAGATGGTGGCTGTTTTGTAGATTACACAGCAACTGGGTTTACTCAGCCTGCTCTACCAGGAAGGGTAGAAGGTTGTTTCAAGCCCACTGTTAGAACCTATTTCTAGAATACATTGAAATTGCAGCCAGACCTTTTGATTGCTCTTAAGACCTAAGATTTCAGTTTAAGTTTCCACTTCATCCAGGAAAAATTGTTCCTGCCCACAGAAATCCGTTCCCCTATGGTGCTGGTTCAGCTACACAGGGAAAAGTCTGAGAAGAAAAGTTACTTGCCCCTTTTCTTCTGAAACTTTTTATTTGCCCACTACCCTCCTTAAAGCTGGAAGAAAAAAGAGTGAAAACAATGTTACTAAACTTACTGGAATTAAGGTAAAAATAGATGCTGGAGGAGGGAAGAAAGAAAGGACATGTCTAACTGGAGCAGTTGTCCATGTTTTACTCAAATTGGGTTCACTGGCTTCATTCTAACTTGCATGTGGACACGTGCAACCAATGGTATTCATTTAGTTTGTGCTTATAGATAAAGGTAAGTTGTCACATTCCAGGAAAGTGTCACTCAAACAGAAAGTAAAGACAGGTTAATATACAACCAAATGTTTGTATATCTTGATGTGAAGACAAAAAGATAAATAGAAAAGTAAAATAGGAAAAAAGAAACCATAGTAAAGGGATATTATTATCTTAAAAAAGGTCTATAGCTATCCAATATATACTATTGAATCTAACAAGGAGAAAGTCAATATGTGTGAAATAATGGTAACAAATTTGTAGAAATTACATTAATATTCCAATTTACTTTTCATACTTTGGAGATGTCCACATGCATCAGGAAAAAGCCCTTTCATTGTGTGTAGCCTTACACCTTGAAGCTGTCTCCCCGAAAACTGCGAAATGGAGTGGTGTTCTTTTTCTTGATCAGAATGAGCTTTATACTCATGGGAATGTTGTCAGCACAAGCTCTTTTTCTGATTTTAAGACTGATAACTGACCATTTATTTTTCTGCAGCAGCTTCAATATCTCCACAAAAGTAATTATATTCCTTTACATGTCCAAGAAAACTCTATTATAGGTCTTACCTTAGTGAAGATAACTCAGAAACAATCAAAAATAGAAATACTAACACACTTAAGGGTCCCATAATTAATATAGGCCATCAGAATTTGAAAACACATTCAGGTAGGTTTCAACATGTTGGATGATGAATAAGAATTTGGGGTGAGGGGAGACAGAAACCATGCAAACCATAGATAACTGTGAGGTATAGAACAAGTGTGGGACAACTAGCAAACTAGTTATTTGGAAATTACAAGCACGGCAAATTAAAAAAGAAATTATATCCCTTACATGAAAAAAAAAAAAATTTACAATACCCTTGTATAACTCTCTCCTTCAGGGAGGTATTGATTTATTTTTGACCTACGTTATTTGACCAAGCAAGGATTCTGTTTGTCTCTTCAGAATAATTTTCACATTTCCCATTTTTTCCTTATGTCTCTGATTGCTTTATGTCCACAATATGTCTACTAATGATCTGATCAGTTTGGTATTACCTAGTGATTTAACTGTCCCAAAGCCAGATACAAGAGGCACCATGGTCTTGATATCTTTTTCAGGCAGTCACAGTATCTCAAGCATAGTAAAGTTCCATGGTTCTTGGCTTTGCTATGAGTTATATATTGCTCCTGAACTTTTCATAAATACTAAAGAGAAGAGCAGAAAAGAAAAAAAAAAAGTCATTCTGTAATTTCCTTTCATATCAAGCAAGTAGAATATTTTGATAAAAATCTGTTCCACAGCCAAAGTTAACTTTATTAACTCTCTCTTTAAAAAGCACTTGCTTTCCAGTCTTTATTTTGAGTACTGCTTCTCCAAGATCTTTTAATCTGTCATCTCTTCGAGAACCCTCTCTACTCTTTTTCCTGTCCTCAGTTGACCTCCTTTTATTTTACTCCCGCTCTCCCTTTATTTCTCTCAATTTACTACTCACAAGCATATCTCGGGGGGGGGGGGGGGGGAAGCCTTGCTGTTGCTATTGCCACCGCATGAGAGAGAATAGGAAAAAAAAAGAGATGCAGTTTTTACTTCATTTTCCCTACTACTCTTCTTCGTATTATTAGGATTTAATAGATTGTACCACCATCTACTCAAGCAATACATAGAAAAGTGTTTTTCTTTTCTTGTTCAGAAAATATAGACAAAACCTCATAACAAAAGAGATCAGTAGCAGCCTGACAGGATTCAGGCTAAGTCCTCACTTCCAGTTTTGAGAAGGGTTTCCAGATGTTGGGACTTCTTATTTGTTTATGTTATGTCCTAAGGTCAAGAGCCTATGCTTATGTACACCGCTTTCCTCCATCCTTCACATCGTTGTAAAACCTGACAGGAGCTGCAGCAATTAGTGATTTTCAGTGCTTGGATTCTCACTCCCTAATCAGCTCCGACATAGCAAAATCTTCTCAAGCAGCGAGATGGGCTCCATCAATGAATTATCAGCAACGGCTCCCAGACCTCACAAATTCTGGACTCACCCCAAGCCAGAAGTTCCTGATGGTTACAGAACTAGGATGTCTCCCAACCAGTTGTATTTTAGCAGTAATGAAACAGTCTGTCAGCCATTAGGGTAGGGAAAATTCTGTGGAGATCTTAAAAAAAAATAATCTGTTTACATTTGTCTGTAACCATATGGTAGTAAAACCTCCTTACGCTAGATTTTTCACATCTGTGCTTTAGGAAATTGATTGAAATAGTGTGCTGTGATTTAGCTGGCAAGAGATTTTTGAAGGTGGCTGTGTGATTTGGGAGCATACAAATAGCAGAGAAGATTATTCATATTAACATGACGTAGAAGCTGCGAAAGACTTCTGCTCCTAAAATGCACAGTGCTTTTGAGATTCCCATTAAAGACAGACATTGAAAGAAGGGGAGGAGGGTTTAATGTCTTGTTAAAACAAGCTTTGGTAAAATTGAAAATCTACACTTAAAGAGAGCAACAAAGAAAGAAGAGAGATGTTTCAGCTGTTAAGAACTAATTCCACTGAAATCATTGACATTCTGATAGTAAAAGGCATTTGTTTTAAAAACTCTTTCCATTTCTTCTGTTTTCTGTCATTCCATTCATTAAAGTCTACACAATTCTCTTTTCTATACCAGATAATGTGGGGCACTGCAGCATCAGTTCAAGCATTGATTCTTTAGACAAAAAGCATCTTGTTGGCATTACTCTGTGCATGCACAGAGCCCTGCAGAATTTGGGCACAGGCCCTAACTTGAGCTGCAGAGTTGTCATGGTTTAACCCCAGTCAGCAACTAAGCACCACGCAGCCGCTCACTCACTCCCCACCCACCCAGTGGGATGGGGGAGAAAATCTGGAAAAGAAGTAAAACTCGTGGGTTGAGATAAGAATGGTTTAATAGAACAGAAAAGAAGAAACTAATAATGATAATGATAACACTAATAAAATGACAACAGCAATAATAAAAGGATTGGAATGTACAAATGATGTGCAGTGCAATTGCTCACCACCCGCCGATCGACACCCAGTTAGTCCCCGAGCGGTGATCCCCCACCCCCAATCCCCAGTTTATATACTGGATGTGACGTCCCATGGTATGGAATACCCCATTGGCCAGTTTGGGTCAGGTGCCCTGGCTCTGTCCTGTGCCAACTTCTTGTGCCCCTCCAGCTTTGTCACTGGCTGGGCATGAGAAGCTGAAAAATCCTTGACTTTAGTCTAAACACTACTTAGCAACAACTGAAAACATCAGTGTGTTATCAACATTCTTCGCATACTGAACTCAAAAACATAGCACTGTACCAGCTACTAGGAAGACAATTAACTCTATCCCAGCCAAAACCAGGACAAGAGTGCAGCCACAAACTTGGTAAGAAGTGACAGCATGCTCTGAAAAGTTGAAACTACAAACTGCAAAGAGTTAATCTGGCAAACAAGCTCCTGTTACTAGCACTTGACTTAGGATGGACATACATTTATAGGACTGTGAACACATTCCTCGTCATAAGGTTTTCAGTTTTCTGTAGGCTTTCTGACAAAAGCAAACAATTAAAAAAACTTCCTCAATGGAATTAATTTTTACTAACTCGGTATATCTATATGGCAAACTCCAAATAATTTAGCCTTTGAAGCTGCTGGAGAGAAATAGATACTCTTAATATGGGATTTATTACACCCTGAAGAAGACATCCAAGTTGGCTGTTCCCAGGTAATGTTTACTTCTCTTCACATCTGCAATGGAGCATGTTACAGATCCTAAAGCTGGGAAAGATAAATCCCTCTGTCTAATGCCGCTCTTGGACATATAGAAGGGCATGGAAAGGAATCTAAAGTATTTGGTCAAATCTCTACAAACAGCCATTATTTGTTAACATATATATAAAATTTTTTTTATTTCTTAAGTATCTTAGTCTGGTTAAACTGTAACAGTCTTAACTGACTAAAGTAGTGCTTCCTAAATTAACTCTGAGCATACTGTAGCAAGAAAATCCAAGTGAATTGTTTTCTATTATTCTGAAAAAATTGATATCCTCTCTGCTGATTACTTGTCTTAATGGGAATAAGGTTACTGGAGTAGAGTACTGCAACACTACTTATTTTGAATTAAATATCTTTGGTACACTATATAATTTATTCATCATAAATGTTCTGTAGTTCCTCGTTGTGATCAACATACGAGGAAAACAAGCTCATAATATTCTGAAACTGTAGTGCCTGTAGTCAGTATTAAAATACAGAAACATGTTTAGAGACATAGATGAATGCAGGATGGGAAACAGCATAACAGGTTTAAACCAACCTTATTAATACACTGCAGTGAGTAACGCATGCTCCACATCACAGGAGTAGTGGAGGCCTGGTGGCTGTGCAGCCCTGACATCTCTGGACTGTGGTGTCATCCATCCCTGGATGCAGTTTTTATAGGTTTCAGTGGGGTTTTAGATACCACGTGCTAGTATTTTACTAAGAAGAGATACATCTAAATAGCAAAACTCCCAATGCACAGATGGTATTAGAAATATATTAATATTTTAAGTAATGCACTGGTCCTAAAACTAAGGACCAGTACAAAGCAGTACAAAAGCTTTGTAAAAAAAAAAAGCAGTACAAAAAAAACTCTGAAAACAATTTTATCGCTTTCTTTTCCTATTGCTTTTATTTTGTGGGAAACATATATTCCAAAGTAACTAGAAAAAGGCAGTTTTAAAACTGTTATGAAATACACTGGAAAATAAAACAAAGCAAATATAAGAGAAACCTGAATATACTGAAAATAAGTATTCTGAAGCAACAGAAGATAATGCTAATAGGTAAAATACCAAGTATGCATTTGCCATGGGAGGGTATTCGAATCAGAGGAAAATCTTATATTTTAGCTCCATTTTCATGAATCTATCTCTTCTGTATTTTATTTTCCTTCTGTTCCTTCACAGATTTTTTTGTACAGAATGCTGTGGGACAGCATGCAACAGTTCACGTAAATTAGGGGTTTGCTGCTGTATGTTGTATATTTTGTGTATTACAGTCATTATGTTTCCATGCTAATATCTACCTGTAAAAATGCTGTTATTTTAAAATACATAGAATAAAATGTGTTAGATAACAGTGGTAAATTTCATCAAGCATATTTAATATCGTTATAACAAGAACTGCTGAATTAAAACAAAAGTAAATCTGCTAGTACAAACTTCATATACATAAGTATCATTTTAAATGCAGGCATACGCAATTGCTTACAATTAAAGCCACTCTTACAAGGAAGGGGTTGTAAAATCAGCATGCTTTACTGTGAGAATAAGGTTTGCCAGAGAATGCTGGAAAAGAAGGAGAGCTATGGCACATATAGGAGAAGGTGCAGCATATAGTTTCACCATGGCCAGTCACCTCGTTGCCACACTGCATCTCTTTAGAAGTAGTTAACCACAGAAGATATTAGTAAATAATTGTCTCTGCGTGAACAGGAATATAGTTTTGGAAAAGATACGGCCTTATTCCATTTAGATCTTGCCCGTAGTTGTTCCTATTCACAAAGCATGCCCCTTCCTTGGTCCCTAAATAGTCAGAAAAAGCCTGAAGATACTTGGGCTCAGATTAGTTTCGTAGTGGAGAGCAGACAGGGTCTAATTCTCACATCTGGGTGATATAGCTGCAAGGAGACTAACAGAGGAGGAAGGGACTGATCAGGCATTCAGCACTTGTTATCTGCCTCACTGGCATCTTTAGAGGCCTTATCTGAGCACACTGAAGTAATAGCAATTCCAAAGCTCTTCTGCTCACACTGTCATTGCATTGGTCATCTGCTATTAAGCTTTCCAGCATCTGTTATCTATTAGTGGATAGGGTGTTCATGAGACTTGATGAGAGCATATTCTTGTCCTTACTCAGCTCAGCTTTAACCATGCAGTTTCTCAGCTCAAAATGAGAAAAAGTCCTAGAATTTAGTGTCTGAGCCTTTTGAAATTGCCTTCCATATAAACTAAATATAAAGTACACTGTTCCAGGACAAAGTGATTCTGAGAATCTCAGCTATTATGCACTGGGTGTCTGTATACCTATAGAAATTTTATAACCTCTTGTCAGATCTGCCATTGGAATAATCAAGAATTCCCATTCAGAAAGATTTGTTTGTCCTTAGAGGCTGGAATGTATTAGCTTCAAGGTCACCAGTTCTCTCCCATCCAGTTCTGTATTAGATGTTCTCTATTCTGATTTTCAAGTGGACTAGAAATAGGGAAGTTAAAAAATAAATCTGTGCTATGATTACATTATTTACCACAGAAATAGATTAGAGATGGTTTGTGGGTTTTTTTCCCATGTGTAGTAAATTGTTGAGTCTGATTCATTCAGCCCTCAGAGACCGATAGACAAGTTCTAGGGTGTTCCAGGCATTTTCACCACTAAATAGAACATTAGACTCATCTGCATCTTTCTTAGATATCCCTTCCAACCCCCAGCCCCACAAAGCACCAAACCTGCAAGTTATTGTTACGCTTCAAGTAACAAAGAAGTCTTCATGGAGCCATTAGGCTCTAATTAGGAGTAAGTAATAAATGATGCAGAACTAGGGAATTTTCATATATACTATCCCCGCAGAAAAATTAACAGGATGTCATAAAAAATAGTGTCTAACACTGAAGAAAAATAGATGCAGCAATACAGAAGAAAACAATGACTTTCAGGAAGAACTTTTGTCTGGTTTTAATTCAAAGAAAAGAAAGAATAAATGCATGTTAGATAACATGACAACAAGAACAAAGAAATATCTCAGAGAGAAAAGAAGTAACAGAAAGAAAATAGGTCAGTTAATAAATGAAGGAGTTGAAATTAATGCTGAATAAAAATTGGCCTGGATGCTGATCCTTTTTTGTTTTCCTTAAATAATCTGTCTTCAACAGGAAAACTAAAAGAGAAATGTTGATATGATTAGGAATTCCATGAAGATTTATTACAATGAAGACTGGAGATATGAGCATAGGCAGCACTTGGGAAAGATTAGCATATAAACATCAATCTATCCGAAAAGAGTCATGGACCAGATTTCTGAAGGAACCCAGTATTTACAGTTCCCATTTAGGTGCCTGGGCATTTAACAGACTATGACCCTATCTAAGCAGTTATGTGAATAACCAAATATCTCAATGATCGGCATACATGTGCCACAATGAGATCAACTGCCTCAGATCACTGAACTCCTCTGAAAAGAAGAACATGTCATGTTGGTGAAAAAACGGGACTTCAGCTATCTTTGAAAATCTGGCTTTTGGAGGATAATTTGAAGTTTATGAATTGTGAATTAATACCCTTGTCAAGCATTTCAACTTTAAAACTAGACAATGGAGACACAACAAAAAAATACATTTAGAGCATTTAAAGTTTAACAAATCCTTTGTTTAAAAGCTACAATCAGAAACCTTGAATCTCTCTTTCATATGTGGCCAGAAAGTTTTTTAAAAAATTAAGTTTTTTTAACAGGCATGTCCAAAGGTATGCTGACAGCTATCCTAATGTTCTTGAACGCCTCTGACAACTTAGGAGCCAAAGTCAAGAGTCGCAAAGAAAGATGGAAATATCTAAGCAGCTTGAGAAAACCTTAACAGCACTTGTTAACTCTGATACTACAGAGCCATTGCATGTCCAGGTCTCTTCAATGCATGTATTCAGGAACATAGCTTCTGAACTGTACCAGATCTATCCTTTCATTCATTCTCTTAATGCTACCTTCGGTCCTTAAGTATATATAACCACCATGCAAGTATGTATGCATATACACATACACATACACATACGCAAACATTTTCATTGCATCTTTTACTCCTACCTATTGACAAACACCAGTACTTCACAAACATGTTTGCAACTTGAGAAAGGGTAACAGAATGGATCCCTCAGATGTTGTGTTTGACGCTGACTTTCAAATATTTGCAATTATGAATCTTAACATCTCTCCAAAATGGCTGAATGATCATAACAAAATGGTTCCAGCATCTCAGAAACAATTTCAGAGGATTTATTAGCACAGGCATGCACAGCTCTAACATGGCAGCACCATTTCCTTTCTGGTGTTTGCTGTTATCCAGCCAGATCAAAACATAGACAGAACAAGGCATAACTGTCCGAGCCCATTTATCTAGGTACAGTCAGGTACCTCTGGAGGGCTGTGTCTACAGACCGGAGACAAACTGTGCTATGTCCTCAACTACTGGGAACAATGAGGTAGTAAACCAAACTGCCACTCAATAAATAATTTAAGCTTATTTTGTTAATTTCTGAATCTCTCACTATCAGAGGAAAATGAAGGTAAATTGGAAAGGATTCATCAAATAACTGAAAATGTTTTCAGAAGGCTAGATGGATTGATTCCTGAAAGGAGATTACACAACCACAGTAAAACTAAACATGTGTACAATTGCTTCATTAAACAAAAAATGAGCGGGCACAATTACAATATTTAGATGTTTTTATACCATTAACACAGAAAAATTAAGAATCATATTCCATAGTAAAAGAGAGTATGTCTTAAAGAAATAGAGTGGAATTAAGAAAAGGAAAAAAAATGAGAACATTTTTAAGGAAATCTTCTGTTGCAATAAGGTCTATTAACCAATAGAATGTTTTTTTGATGATAAAACTTCTGTTGCTTGCTAATAATAGGTAGACAAAGAAACTGAATACTGAATGGAATATATTAAACTAATTTGAGGTTCAGTTCTGCCACACTCAATCATATTGATGATTCAGTAACAGGCAGATGAACTGGATGACTGTAACAAATTTCAGGTACTTTAATAATTGCCACTTTGGCATTTGGTTATGAGATTATCTAATACTGTGTTGCTATTCATATACTACAAGAACTTGAAGGGCCTTTCTGACATTTTTCTAGAGTTTTACTTTTTTACCATGAAAATCAAGCTGATTACAAACAATTTTGAACAACATGCCAAGACACTGCAGGATCTGAAATTTCTAAAAGAAGGTAAGGTGATCTGTTCAATTGTCTTAAATGAAAAGAAAGAGAGAAAGAGAAAAAAATATATATTTTAGAGTATGATTAGCAAATACTAAATAAAGGGAAAGCAAAAAGCTTCTGAGAATGGGAAGATGGAGGTTTGACAGTCTGTTGCAAAATATATAATCACTTTCAGCTGAAATGATTCTAGTATACTGTTTTGATTCATTTTTCCAATGCTATACCTATACTGTAATAGTAACTTCAGCACAGAATATTACAATTACAGCATAGAATATTTGAGATGCACTCAAAATTCACTTGAAAATGACAGCTGGTGCAGAATTCAGCTTTTCATTTCCTAAGTGGAGCGAAATATTGCATGCATTACACTGGTTTCTTGTTTACTACTAGACACATTTCACACCCTTCTCCTGAAGTCCTACATGAAGTGACATGTAACATCCAGATAGACTAATCCTCACCATTTTTTTTACTGTTATCTCTGAGCAGCTTCCCAACATTCTTCACAATTTCTCAAAAAAATAATAATTTGGAGTCAATATTGATGAAAGTTCCTGATGCAAAACTTTTCTGAGATTATCATTGTATACCATTGTTTTTAGGTGCTGTATTCTGGAATTTATGTTTCAGACAACATGAGTCTAGAGAATGGAAAATAGAAGTGAAGCAATGATGCTGATTGATAGCAGAGTTTTATTCTCAACCATTTTTCCATCTCAGATATTTTTTGCAGGTTAAGTTTTTAAATAAGATAAAGACTGGAAGCTCATTTTCACAAAATTACAAAATGATTGAGGTTGGAAGGGACCTCTTGGAGGTCACCACCTGGTCCAACCTTCTTGCTCAAGCAGGGCCACCTAGAGCTGGTTGCCCAGGACCACGTCCAGACCATTTTTGACCATCTCCAAGGGTGGAGACTCCACAACCTCCCTGGGCAACCTGTGCCAGTGCTCAGTCACCCTCACAGCGAAAAAGCGTTTCCCGATGTTCAGAGGGAACCTCCCGTGTTTCAGTTTGTGCCCATTGCCTCTGGTCCTGTCACTGGCCACCACTGAAAAAGGACTGGCTCCATCCTCCTTGCACCCTCCCTTCAGGAATTTAAATACATTGATAAGATCCCCCTAAGCCTTTTCTTCTCGAGGCTGAACAGTCCCAGCTCTCTCAGCCTTTCCTCACAGGAGACTTGCTCCAGACCTTTAATCATCTTTGTGGCCCTTTGCTGGACTCTCTCCAGTATGTCCATGTCTGCATATTTTTTTCAGAAGTGCTTTGCTTCTGCAAGTGACTTTGTTTCTTTAAAAGAGCTCATCTCTACAGTGATACTTATTAAAAAAAGGGAACTGCTAGGTGAAGAGAGCTTTTGAAAACAGGGTCTCAACTGGCACTAAAAGACTACAACTCATCTATTTTATTCTGTATCAAGTTTCCTGACTTTTTAGTGGTTTTTGTTGTTGTTTTTCTCCGCCTCCCCACCCCAGTCTGTACCACTGCAGAAAAAAAAGGTATATGTATACTCTTTATTTGTAAATGTCACATCTGTAAAGCTATTTAATATCATGATTTGGTTAATAATTTGATGATTTTTTTATTTGCAAAGTTAGTTCAGCAAGAAAGACAGAAAACGGATGAATCTGTGGATTTGTCAGCTCATCCAAGCAAAGGATTGTCTGTTGTTCTATTGTTCTTGAAGGATATCGTGGGTTTGACCATTACAGTCTCAGCTTTTCATTTACTCCGGCAGTACATGATCACTTTATGGCTATGCTTCTTCTCATGATCAACGTTGTCACATGCTCCCTACATTGTTCTTATCTCAGCCATGAAGCAAACATTATGGCCAACATTTTTCTTCACCTGTTTGTTTTTAATTTCAGAGGGTAAAAGCAATGAATATTAATAACAACACGATTCCTTTATGTGTAAAATAAATACTTCTTCCCAGGTAAATGTTACAGGAAACAAAAAAATAATTCACTACAAATGCGGTACAATTGTTTATAAAGCACGATCAGAAACTGTGCAGTTTAATGTGCTTTTGTAATTATCACCAGTCTACATGTTCTGCAGTGCAATTGCATGGAATTACAATATAAATTGAAATAGCATCACCATAATTGAAGGCCAGTGAAGATGGAAAGAAGGATTCATTTTTTTATTTGTTTGCTTCTTATCAAAAAATAAATTTTGAGCAAAATACTGCATGACTGTAACAGACAATATAGCTGCTTCCCAGGCTTTTAAATGCCTGCTATTTCATACATGTAAGATAATTACAGTCTTAGACATCAGAACCTATTTTCTCTTATATGAGAAGTAATAAACAGAAAAGAGGGGGTAGACTTCATTATTATTGCAACTTTTTATTTCTCACTCATATGTTTTACAGCAGTTTGGCTAATATTATTTTTGTTAACCTATTTATTGTCACAATTACTATTGTCAGTTTAGTGCTTTGAAACATATACCTCTTCTTGCCACTAGATGGAACTAAAAAACCTTGTGATTTCTCTTTTTATCCTGTTTCACAGATGCGTACCAATACCTTCAGGATAAAAGCATGGAAACAGTCCAGAACTGGCACTCACCAAGTTAGGGAAGGGTGTATGAAGCACAGTAATTGCTACTTGGTGTAGCACTACCTTTGTTGCTTGCAACCCTAACTGCCAAAAGAGGGGATATTTAAAATATATTATAAATGTTGTACCTTCATAGAAATGAAGGTAAAAATAAACCCAAGCAAAACAAAGGAAAAAAAACCCCAAGCATTACAGCTTTTTAAACTGTAATAACTCAAACCAAAATTCAATATTGATTGATTTTTCGGGAGATACTTTGGAGACAAACCAAGGCAGAATTATGTTCACTTTCAATATATCTAACATTTAAGTGTAGAAAGACATGTTTAAAAAAAAAAAAAAAAAATCAACTTTTTTTTTTTCGTTTATAATATTTGTTTTATTCTGTGTATGTTGTGGGTTTATTTCTTTACATATCCTACAGAAACAAACATTTACTCTCCTCCTGAAAAGATCTAAACATGCAAAACTATTAGTTTCCTGAGGTATTCAAGTTAAAAAATATATAACGTAATGTATTTGTTGCTTTTGGTTTGAAGATCTATCTCCTGAAAGTTTATTACTGTAGCAGGATGATATCAATAGACGGATGTAGCAGTTTCTGCACTTAGTTCATCTGCATTTAAATCACGTGTTAAAGTATTCTCCAAGCCCAGCAAAAATCATTATTTTTAAAACCTTTTAACTAGCATAATTTGTTTTGTATCCCTCTGTTCATTTGGATTGCTTTAACCTAATCAGATTATCCCCTTTTTAGACTGAATTGAAGTATTACTTCCAAAGAGAAACACTTCTTTCTCTCCTGACTACTGGTTGACCTGTCAACCTTTCTGTCAAAATTCTCAAAGAAATATTTGCTTCCCTGTCTTGTGATGCATTTTTCTATATGTATGTTTTTATACAAGGCAAAGCTGTGATAAATACATAAGAAATGAAGGCTTTTTAGCACTGTTCTACAATTTCCAGGAACCTGAGAGTTGCTGCCTTTCAACTTGATACCTAGAAGCTCAGACTTATGAAGATCAACTAAATGTATTTTAATCATGTTGGGTGGTGTTTTCTTTGCTACTCTTTTTGGTTTTGTTCTTGTTTTTTTTAATGAGGTTGTATTAGGACTTTAGAAATTAGCATATTAAACACCAGATGATAAATATGCAAGCATTACAGTCTATACATGCACGTTTCCAGTTTGGTCTACCTGTATCATAGAAGAAAACCCAGCAGAAGCTGTCAGTGAATTACATGTAACCAAGCTTCTTGATACTTTCCACATTTATTTCACTGAAAACGGTTAACAGTTGTGGGGTTTTTTCCCTTTATCTCTATTGTTATCAGATTTTCTTATTCAATTCTTTGACCTTTTCCTTGATCTTTCTTTGGCATAACAGGCCCTTTAATTCTCTCAAAAATTCTTTCCTTTCTGCAGCCTCCACCTAGATCTCCTGTCTCCTAGAAATATATCACATCGCTGGTGTTGTCAACATGTATACAGAAGGGCAAAACACTGTGATAATTAAGTATTACAAGCACAAAACTGTGGCATATGATCAACTCCTACCTAGAAAAAAGTGGTTTTGTTCAATCTTGTTTGTATCTTACTAACCTAGGATGCATGCCAAAGGAAAGACAGGTAAAATACTCTTTGCTTACTGTGGAGTTCTGAAGAGGAAGAGTAATATTTAAAGGGTGGGTAATAGCTTATGTTTGTTCCCTAACACCCTTACAGCAACGTCTCTTTGACTGTACCTTTAAGCTATTAAATGCATGGAACAGGTTCCTAGTTTCTTTTATTTTTTTTATAAAGCAGCCTGCCTGTTGCCAGCCTTCTGCAGCACCAGATGACAGTCTGCTAAAGCCTGTAAAAGAGCCGAAGACAGTTTGCATGTTCTGTGAAATCCCTGAAAAAGATTAAGAAGAGAAAACAACTTCTTGTAGTTTCAGAAAGGATGCAGAAAAAAAATCTGTACAAGAAGGTGTGGTTTCTTTATTTAGTTCATGAGTGCCCCACAGACTTGGGAAGAGGCAAGGGGGCTCATGTATTACAGTTACGAGGCCTTCCTTCCTTTTTATTTAGGATGAGCTCCTGAAAGAGCCTTTGTTACTATAAAATAGCAGTGTAAAATAAGAACTTATGCTAAAAGTGAGTATGTGAATTGCTGTATAATTTTGTTGATGGGTTAAGTTACAGTAGAACTGCTCTCTTTTTCTGCCAAAATGGGTGCTGCTTTTCAGGAGTGTCTCTATTAAGCATTGCAGTGATTTTGTGTAGTATTTCATATTTTAGTACCTTAAATACATCCAATTTAAGTATCTTAAAATACATCCAGGTGGTGCCTCAGAGGTTCTTGCTTTTGCTTTATATGATTTCATCTTCTCACTTCATATGGTATACTAGCATTATGTTATTATTACTAAGCTTCAAACTTCTCAGGAAAGTAGACATACTCCAATATTGAATTACACAATTTCCTAGTACAATTGTACTAGTGTGTAAGGTATTTCAAACATGCTAGATATATACAAAGAGTTTACCTGATGTAAATCAGGTATCTTCATAGACTTAAATGGGGCTAGTTTTTTACCAGTTGAGGATAGGACAAAAACCAAAGTACATTTCTTTTCTTGCCAAGACTTTTATTCAAACTGTGATGTTTTAAGCGTATTTCCCAATGGAAAAGTTCTAACACTGTATGTGATTATACATTATTTTCAAAGTTACTGCTTTAACAATGTTGCAGTTCATACTCAGAACAAGCAAATGGTCAAGTATGCAAAAATGGAGTAAATATCCAGTTCTGAATAAACATTAATATTGCTCTTTACTCATTCATCACTCTTATTTCAGTTGCTTAGGTGTTGCACTAGATTATTGTGAGAAGCTGATCAGGAAATATTCTAAGCCCTACCTCAGAAATTCCAAACACTTCATGTTATATTACCCATCCCATTTTTATTTTCTTTTTCCTTCATTCCAGCTTTTATTTGGTGACTGTCATTCTAGGAGTTGGAGTAATACTCAAATAGCATACTTAAAGACTACATTTGGCAAACATGTACCTTATGCTTAAGTAGCCTAAACTCAGTTAGTGAAAATACTCTAATAGGATGACTATGTTGAGTAAGTTTTTGCAAGCTAGCAAATTAATTTATATCACAAAATACTTTACTGGAAGATTAATGCACTGCTATGTTGTCATGGACGGTTTTATTTATATATTGCAATTTTGCCTGATGCATCCAGTTTAGAGATGATGTACTACAAATAAAGAATGACCAGCCTGTGCTCTTTAAGTTTTTGTTAGATGCACACTGCTCTGCCTGGCTTCACAAAAGCTCTTATACCAATTAAAGATCAACAGAAAGCTTCGCCCTGATTTTTCTCTGCAAGTCTTGATTAGTTCTTTGCACTCACAGTGCAAAAAGGGTGATGGAAGCTCTGACTCTGTGAAGGACACCCGTAGCTGAGAATAATACAGGAGCTGGAAGACAGCTTTTGGTTTAACTTTTCATTTATTGAATGACTTAAAAGTCATCTGTTGATAAGTTTTTTTTAATATTGTCAATTTTCAGAAGAACTTCTAGTCTGAAATGTACCTCTTATGCCTACACAGTTTGAATCTGAATTTGTTACTTTGGAAGTCAATGGCAATTCCAGATTTGACATTGAGTTAGGCCCAAGAGAATAATTAGAAATTCATTTAAAGAGTTATAAACAAACATACAGTTCCTCTACTGATAAAGAAAGAAGGACACTCTCGCAAAATCAAATAAATAATTTGTTGGTTTTGACTCTCCTGTATCTATACAGTATCTGCTTTGATGGAAACCACAGTTTTCCATGACCTCTTACGGTAATTCTATGATCACCAACCTAATTTCTCTAAATGGAACTTAAATACTTTTACAGAGAAACCACAGATTAGAGAAAAAAAACACTGAAGACAAAATCAGTTACAAAGAAAAATATATCTCCCCCAAGATCTTAATGAACTCAAATATGTAATAGATTAGCCAACACTAGGAAAGATAGGAGAAGAGAAATAAAATATAGCCATGACATTATGCCTCACATCTATTGAAATATGAAGTCACACACTAATTCCTTGAACAACGTTATTATTTTTTATGCCACATGGCACAGAAGTCCATCAGCCTCCTGGGCTGCACTAGGAGGAGTATTGCCAGTAAGTCAACTGAGGTGATCTTCCACCTCTGCTCAGCGCTGGTGAGGCCACAGCTGGAGTGCTGTGCCCAGTTCTGGGCTCCTCAGTCCGAGAGAGACATGGACATACTGGAGAGAGTCCAGAGTAGGGCCGCAGAGACAGGTCAGACACTGGAGCATCCGACGTACAGAAAGAGGCTGCGAGAGCTGGGACTCAGCTGGAGAGTCAGCTCCAGGAGTTCATCCCAGAGCAGAGAAGGCTCAGGGGGATCTTATCAATGTGCAGAAATACCTGATGGGAGGGAATGAAGAAGATGGAGCCAGTCTCTTCTCAGTGGTGCCCACTGACAGGACACGAGGCAGTGGGCACAAATTAAAACACACGACATTCCATCTAAGCACAAGAAAACACTTTGTTTTTTGCCTGCTTTTTCTGTTACTGTGGGGGTCATCAAACACTGGCACAGGCTGCACAGCGAGGCTGTGGAGTTTCCAACCCTGGAGGTATTCCAAACCTGACTGGACACGGTCCTGGAAAACCTGCTCTAGCTGGCCCTGCTTTGTACAGGAGCAGGTTCAACCAGACAAACTCCAGAGGTCTCTTCCAACCTCAGTGATTTTGCGCTTCTCTTTGATTTTGTGGTTCTGTGATTTTGTGAACAGTTTTTAAATGAATGCTGATGTTAAATCAGACTTCAGAAAACCATCAAAACTTGTTACATAAGAATCACCCCGTCATATATAGTTGAATATCTTTTTTCCTATTGCTTTTTTTTAAAGTCTGTGCTATAATATAGTTTTTCCTCCGACTTTCATAATCCTTATTATACAGTGTTGTGTGTATTGTGTCTTCCCTTTAAATACTGTAAATGATGGTGGTGTTTCTTACTGCATGTGCTGGTTTTGGCTGGGATAGAGTTAACTTTCTTCATAGTCACTAGTACAGGGCTATGTTTTGGATTTCAGCTGGAAACAGTGTTGATAACACAGGGATGTTTTCGTTCCTGCTGAGCAGTGCTTACCCAGAGCCAAGGGCTTTGCTGCTTCTCCCCCCACCCCACCAGCGAGCAGGCTGGGGGGGCACAAGGAGTTGGGAGGGGACACAGCCGGGACAGCTGACCCCAGCTGACCCAAGGGAGATCCCACACCATACGACGTCATGCTCAGCACGTAAAGCTGGGGAAGAAGAAGGAAGGGGGGGACATTCAGAGTGATGGCGTTTGTCTTCCCAAGTCACTGTTGGAGATGACGGAGCCCTGCTGTCCTGGAGATGGCTGAACGTCTGCCTGCCCATGGGAAGTGGGGAATGAATTCCTGGTTTTGCTTTGCTTGCGTGCGCAGCTTTTTCTTTACCTATTAAACTGTCTTTATCTCAACCCACAAGTTTTCTCACTTTTCCTCTTCTGATTCCCTCGCCCATCCCGACGCAGGGGGAGTGAGCGAGCAGCTGTGTGGGGCTTAGTTGCTGGCTGGGGTTAAACCTTGACACTGCATTACAGTAAGAACTAAACGTGTGCTCACATATACCACACATTAGACTATAAATGTCTGCATTCCTTATATGAATGTGAAAGTTTTGACTTGCAAAATCAAAGTAGCCTTGTAAAGTGTCATTGGTTTATTTGTCTAGAATCCCGAAGTATCCATGATCTATTCCTCTCATCAGTCCATTCCTCTAATCATTAAAGAAACCATGGTGCTGAATCCTGGTTTTGCCCAGAAGATAAGAAGAAAAATTTCCACCCAGCAGAAGTGTGATATCCATCAATCTTGCAGAAATTTTCACAGAACCCATTTAATAGAACAGGTGAGAGGCAACCTCTCAAAGCAAATGTTCTCAGAGTATGGTTCTTGCCATGGTTATGGCTTTGATTTTGGAGACTAAGAAAGTGAAAAACTGATTCTTCAGGTAAGCTTGTTCTTCAATCACTTTTTCAGTATTCAAGGCCCTGCAGCTCATTTGCACTGCAAATTCATATTTACATAGGTACAGTATATATGATTCACTGAATATTTAAGTATAAACTACAGCATAGGCATACCACTATATCACTGTGAGAGCTGATAGCTCCCTCTGAACTATAATTCAGAATTGGTTGATGAGCTAGTAACATAATACCAAAGCAGTAGATTCAAGTAAGAAGTGCATTAGAGAGCACTCTAAAACAGATGGATGACCTTTTGCTTAAAGCAACACCCATTTTTTTTCCTATTTCAAAAGTCTGAACAGCTATGTCTTTATTTCTTTACATCAGCTAAATAGCTGTTTTGTATTCAAATACTGTAGTGATCTATGAGTAGGACTTATTTCCCCAAAAGACTACACAAGGTAGTATTACCTGTATTTTCCTCTAAGGTGATAGAAAAAACATAATTTTTGCTGCCCAATCTACTCAGTAAGGCAAAATGAAATCTCAAAAATGTCTATGCTGAATTATGCAGCATATATTTTCCCTACTCTCCCATTCCCCTTTAATTCCAGGAGAATCATCTCTTCATCATCAACTTTAGGTCCAACACACTTTCCTATTTGGAGCACAAAATACTCTTTGGAGATAAAGAAACAGTATCATATTGCATGTGCCCTCAATTGGTCATATTTCATGTGTTCTGTTCACATATATTGCTTTTACATCCATTCACAGGAGATACAGTACCTGTCTCTAAGACTATAGAATGACTACAGTCTATTGCATCCAGAGATGAATGATTAGAGAAATGCACACAACACTCTCCACCAGTCATATGAGTTTGGGGATTAAAGGGGATTATTACTTACTTGTAGATTGAGACAAGAATGACAAATAACTCTGGGGAAAAAAAAAACAGAAACAAACAGCCAACAACCAAACCAAACCAAACCAAAAGAACAAAAATCAAGTTGACAAAATAAGCTTAAAATGAAAGTTTTAATAAACAAGGTGAAATGGAAGAAGTTACCAACACTAGTTAACACCTTTGATGTAGTTTCCTTCATTCCAGACTGTGTCATGTAGTGAGGTTGTATCACTGAAAACAGGGCAATCTGCCTACCAGAATTTAACTCAGAAGGGAATCACGGAACTAGCTGACTCCTCTGGACAAACAAACAAACATACAAACAAACAAACCCACAAACAAATAAAAAAACCCTCTCTAACCTCTTTTGAAAAATGCTTAGTCCACTAAGACATTTAGGAGCAGGTAAAATAGAGGTTACAAGAGGTAATGCAAATGGACAATATAAGAAGGGCAATTTGTGACAAATTAGAGCAGAAATTTGATGTGGGACAACCCTGCATTTTTAAGTAGCTTTGGAAGAATCAGTGATCCATTCTGTTACCCAGAAGTCATTAAAAGACCTCAGTCTTTAAATAAAGAAAAAAAAGATTACATCTGTATATCTATAAGTGTTCAAATGTATATGTGTGTTTATGTACTTCATATTTCTATGATAGTACCATCACCCTCTCAACTTGTTAGAACTTCCATCTTTCTAGGATGTTCAAATGTGATAACACTAAACAAAATTCAAGGACCGATGCAGGAAAGGCATGGATTATGTTCCTCCCCAGCATTAGAAGAAAACTGGTAGACTGAAAGTTCCGTGAGACCTTTAATTGCATTTTTCCTCTCTAAAGAGTTCAGTCACTTACAGACTTGCTTTAAAAACAATGGAAAGGTGACAAATATGCCTCAAAGTCTGGTGTCAACTTGAACCAAGAACAAACGAACTATTTCCTTTTTCCTCTCCCTTTGATTCTCACCTCTAGGCTAGATCAGCCACAGATAAGTGCTTCAGTGCAGGTAATCTCTTAATTGCTGTAATTAAGCTAAGTCAAAAATTTTAACAGCCTAATAAATTCTTGTTAGCTTTAAATATAGAAAGGACAGGTCCTCACTGCCTTTTAGTTCTTGAACAAATACAAAGTCCTACTTTGGTGATCAAGGTTTAAATATAAAGCAGAAACATCTATTGTCTATATCTGATTTAATATTCACAGAAACAGAATCACAGAATCATTGGGACCTCTGGAGTTTGTCTGGTTGAACCTGCTCCTGTACAAAGCAGGGCCAGCTAGAGCAGGTTTTCCAGGACCGTGTCCAGTCAGGTTTGGAATACCTCCAGGGTTGGAAACTCCACAGCCTCGCTGTGCAGCCTGTGCCAGTGTTTGATGACCCCCACAGTAACAGAAAAAGCAGGCAAAAAACAAAGTGTTTTCTTGTGCTTAGATGGAATGTCGTGTGTTTTAATTTGTGCCCACTGCCTCGTGTCCTGTCAGTGGGCACCACTGAGAAGAGACTGGCTCCATCTTCTTCATTCCCTCCCATCAGGTATTTCTGCACATTGATAAGATCCCCCTGAGCCTTCTCTGCTCTGGGATGAACTCCTGGAGCTGACTCTCCAGCTGAGTCCCAGCTCTCGCAGCCTCTTTCTGTACGTCGGATGCTCCAGTGTCTGACCTGTCTCTGCGGCCCTACTCTGGACTCTCTCCAGTATGTCCATGTCTCTCTCGGACTGAGGAGCCCAGAACTGGGCACAGCACTCCAGCTGTGGCCTCACCAGCGCTGAGCAGAGGTGGAAGATCACCTCAGTTGACTTACTGGCAATACTCCTCCTAGTGCAGCCCAGGAGGCTGATGGACTTCTGTGCCACAAGCGCACGTTGCTGGTATACAGTCAGTTTGTTGTCCTCTAGGACTCCTAGGACTCTTTCTGCAGAGCTTTTTCCCAGCCATTTGACCCTCAGCTTGTACTGGTGCATGGGGTTATTCCTCCCCAGGTGTTCTACAAATCAGACATAACCTGCAACATTAAGGATTGGGATCTGATCTAATTTTAAGAGCCACTTTATTAACACAAACCAATTTCTTTTATTTAGTAATTAAAATTAGAAAGCAAATAAACTTTTAAAACAGCATTAATTTCTTGTAATTAAAAAAATCATTGTGATTTGACAGAATTTTAATGTAGGACTTTTTTCTTTTTATTTCCAGTTTTAAGTGAAAGATTCAAGTTTTAATGATTCTTTTATTAGCTGTCTTATGATTTTGAAGACTCTGGAATGTTTTCATCAGTTTTCAGGCATGATAAGACATTACAAAACCTTTGCATTTCCTATTCTTATCTTGGCTTTCTGATGATGACAAATACAAACCTAGGCTTTTCAGAAATCTTGATTTATTTTTCTAAGAAACTGAGCATTAGTTGTTCATAATATCTGAAGCCTTATACTTGGAAACATCAAAACTTAATCAATTCCAAGGACAAGGATTGAATTTGACAATAAAAACATATTTTCCCTCCAGAAAGTGCATTTTATTTTAAATGCATTTTGTATGACACTTTTGAAAAATACTCTGCATTCAGCTGTCTAGTTGAAGCTGAAATTGCATAATTTCATGTTACTTTTTCCCTGTACTATATGTGACATTTTTTTCACCAGAAATGCATCATATTTGAAAACAAGTCAAAAATACTGGGAAAAAAGTCATTTCACCTTCACGTAGCCTTCCTTCTCATAAAAGAAAGGAAAAAAGAGTCATACTTACATAAACCTGAACTCTGTATGAGGTCTAGAAATTGGTATCCTTTGTGTGTCACCTCAGTGCATAGCACTTTAAGAATCTGAAATTATGATCAGATATGTAATGCTCAGATTAGTCTGGTCCTGCAGCAGAAAATTTCTTGTGCATTATATAGGGCTTCTGTGCTAGACTTTCAAATTTGGGGGGTTTAGAAGCTACAAAAATTTCTAGAGAGAAAAGAACTCTTCTAAAATGTGGGAAGAAGGGAAAAGAAGCTGCTTACTTAGACTATTGTGCTGGAAAGTATACTCGGTACTACTCCCTACTCCCATATTTTTTGTGTTTGTTTGCTTAGGTTTTGGGGTTGTTTTTTTTTTTTTTCTTTCTTCTGACATTAAAGACGGATGATTAAAACAGAGGTAAAAAAAATCCCATGCTACCAGAAACTACAGTCTCTTTCATATTCTCCTTCAGTCCTGTGAATCTTACTTTTTTACTACATTGAAATGTTACCTCCCCTCTTCTGGTTCATTTTGTCAGGGCATAATTAGCCAGGTGCAAAGAGACCCTGCTAGCAGAACATACAGAGCTTAAGAGTACAAAACAATTATTAGGTGTCTACCATGCACACAAGCTAGGTAGGATTTAATAGACTATTAGGCTGAGCATTCATGTACTTGCCTCCCCTGATAAGGTACCCAAAGACCATTTCTTGGCCAGGCAGGCATCAGCTGGGAGGGAAGCCCCCACAGCTCCCTGAAATGATTCCTCACTGCTGTTGAGTTGCCATCCTCCCCTACAGAGATATCAGTGATGACACTGATGACTTGGGCCTGGAAACCCAGCAAACACCCAGATAGACCCCAACTAGCACCCTTGTTCTGTTTTGTTTTTCCTTTAGGATTATATATTTCTCCATATGGGTGCTTCTCTGTCTTGAATCCTTGAGCTAACGACAGTCCCCCCTCTCGACACTCCTACACCCAACCGTAATTCTACCTTTCTTATCCTCCTGTGCTCTTTACCACAGCTTTCTCTCAGAGCTTTGCAATTTTCTCAGAAGTTGGAGCAAATGTTATGCTGCTGAGCTACATTCAAACTGGTCCTTGGACCCTTGGTGCTCGGGCCATTGAGCCTCAGGGGCAGAGGGTTTACAGCAGGGCTTGCAGAGACAGAGGATTTACTGTGATGGCCAGGAAACAGAAAACATCCACCCCAGTATATGTACCTATACGTGCATGTTTGTATTTATGTAAAGTAGATACTGTGGTATTCCCTCCGGGAAAGTCTGAAATTGCTCTGAGATAGACGAGTTTCCCTGTTTCTTGTGCAAATGGCAAGTGGCGGTAGCACCAAGCCTCCACCTTATGAAGGCTTCAGTGCTGCAGGTGTATGCTAGATTTTATCACAATACCTCTGCTGGATTGTGTACCACCGCTCTGAGAGAGACCGCCTCCAGCACAGCTGAATCTAGGGGATTCTAAGGTGAAAGAAATACTGTAAAAATTTAGCAGATTAGGGTCCTAATTTTTCATTCATATCGACTGCTTTCCTACCGCTGGCACATATCTGAGACTTTGAAAAAAAATCATAACTGAACAGCAGGCACCCAACTTAGATACCAGAGTATGTTAGGATCCTCTAGAGGATGATTCAGAACATCTGCCTAAATTAGCAATCATTAAATATAAATGCCACTTTTTAATACTTTTCATGCTTTGGATGGAATTTTTAATGATTGTAGAGTAGCAAAGACTTGAGCTGCATACCATCTTTCACCTGCAGATGATCATATTCATATTCAAATTTGACCATGTGTTTTACTCTTTAATTACCTTAGCTTAGTCTGAGTTTTAACAACTGCAATAAGGGTTTTTAGTTAGCTTTCTTGGGTTTGGTGAGGGAGGGAAGAGGACCAAAAGGGAAGATGATTTTGTAGACATCAGCTGGAGTTATGTAAGTTCTACAGGTAAATCTGACATGTGGTATATTCATCCACCTGAAGATATATTTATAATCTTACAACTCTTCTCCATTTTCTCACATGTCAATTGAATTACACCCTTCTCTTTAACACTAGAAATGACAAGTGAATCAATACTGTGTTAATAACTTTGTCATTGTTTTCCTTCAAAATCAACACATCCCTGCATGAGAAAATAATAAGCAGAAACAGCTAATTTTAAAAATTTAAGTTTACTGATTCATGAATTCCCAGATACATTAGTATCTAGAAATGTATCTAGAAGATTGTTGTGTAATCTTCTGTTTCAATGCTATTTGAAAAGTATTCCCATGCTTTTTATGCTTCTATTCACATTATTTAAAAAAAAAATAAAAATTAACACATCTACCAACCACAGAAATCAGGGCAGTCCCCAAGGTCCTAGATAGATTTTTTGATCCTTTTGGGAGTCTCACAACAACCTCAGAACACAAAGTAAAATCAATAGTCAGGATACTCCTCTTTAGGTTCACTCAAAAGTTATCTTCTGAGCCTCTGTGAAGCAAACAGGTGAATATCTTTCAACTTTTTTCATTCCCCCATCTGACAGTCTTGCATATTAGTTCAGTGAGTATCAAGTTAGACATATGGTCTTTGACAGATTTGGCAGTTGCTTAATATGAAGATGCAGTATCACAAGATACAGACTAGCTGAAGGATACAATAACTTCTAGTCACTTGATGGTACTTCTGGAAATCTGGGTAAACAGTTTTCTGTTACAATCATTAACAACAGTTAACTAAAGCAATGTCTTTTTTGATTATCTCAAGAATGGAGTGTGAATTTAATTGTAAATTGTTTCATCTTCATAATTTATTCCTGTTTAGAGAGGCTTTTTCCTTGCAGATTTGAAGCGTGATTCTTTGAGATAGATACTGCTTCCTTTCAAATAACACAAGCAATACTGAGGCAAAATATGTCTGTTATAAATGGAAAAAGTAGATATACTTTTGAATCTAAATAAGACTATTCATTGTTTTCCAGTCACAAATCCTTGTGTAAGAACTAAAAAACTATATTATGCTCCTGATAGATTTTTATATGTGAAGCTCCGTTTTGTCTGACAAATCTAAATTCCTGGCAACCATATATGTCATTAAGGGTCTACAGTGTTATATGGTAATATTTCTCCATCAGTACTAATACTGCTTTAGATACTTCTTCCAGTGCTGGTTCAGCTGGCAGCTTCAGTGAGCATTGGTATTGTTTGAATAAGCATTTTGAATACCATATTGAAAATTTTTGCTTGGAGCATGGCAATATTTTGTATTACTAAGAAATTTCCCAAGAGGACCTATGTTCTAAGAATGAAAATCACTCTTCACTTCCCTCAGCATCCAGAATATTAAGGAAAGGGGAAAATGGGATTCATACACAGCTTAATTCAAGTACTGGCAAGAGAATTTTAGTACAGATACAGATATTTTTTTTTAATACAGATTTACTTTTTTGATACTACAGTTCATATTGTTTCTATACATATTGTACATATATGTACATATATTGAGAGATATCTGCATTTTCATATACCCCCCTAAAGGATTTAAATACCTTTTTTCACATTTCTAGTGTTTTTCTTATCCCACTACTCTAATCTCATCACGCACTCACTAATGTCCTCTACTCCATTTTTATTGTGCATATGTTCCCTTATGTGATCCCTGCCCATTCATAACATTCCTGTAAGGCATAAATAGTATCAGACATTAAGGCCACAGAAGACAGTGGAGCTAGCAGCCATTTTTTTAGCAGTTCATCCAGAATTTCCAATTTCTAGTATTCTAATCTATCTTTAAGTTGCTTGGGTTTTTTACACTGTTGTTCATATGCTTTGCATTTTTAATTACTGATTTTATCTAATTTTAGTGGATAAATGAAGAGGAGAAAGATAACCTTTTCTTTTTTTTTCTTTTTTTTGGAAATAGAACAAGTGAGTCACAAGTAACAGGACAAGAGTCCCTAAGTGTTAACTTGTAAAAAGTGGCACAAGGTGTAAAAATATGGTAGGTATCTTCCAAAAGCAGGACATTATTTCTGAATTTATACAATAATTCTGTGATTTTCAGTAGTTGAACACTGTCTAGAATACCAAATACAAACTTTAGACTTTTTTTCATTTATTTATAAAGTCCTTTTTTTGAAAAAAATATGCAAAGATTATAGTATCTTAGGTAGTCAAAAAGCAAATTTACAAAGTAAAAAGTCTTGCAAATACATGTAATATAAAGTGTAGTTGAGAATTTTCAGAACTAAGAAACTCTGCAATTGATTCATAATTACAGGCTTTCACAGAACTTAATATGAAATTGGTTTCAGTTCCATCCCAACTTTGTTGTTACTTCATTTCAACACATTCAAGTGGAATGCTTGCTACATCACTTCGTGTACACATATCACTGGCACACATGCACAATCAGTTAGCAAACTTGCTGTCTGTGTAAAAATAATCCTCTTCTGTATTCATTGCATGCGTATTTATAACCAAAAACTGGAACTGCAAAAAAGGATTTCACAGTGCTGCAAAGGGGCATCATGAATTATTTACAGTAAATCAAATTTTATAACCCTCCTCAATCTTTCATAAACTGTATCTTCCTATTTTATTTGATATTTTATCCAGAGACTTAAAGCAGCATAAGTCAGGGAAATCTCTTAAATTTGTGGAAGATTTGTAAGAGTACATGAAGAAACAGTTCTTACAGTAGCTTTTGCATTTGATGTAGCTGTAAGACTATTGATATCCTATAAGCATTTAATATTTAAGAGGAAAAGAGCTAGATTTTCTAAAATGTGCAACACCCTGAGCTTCCTTTTATTCTGAATTAAGGTTACTGGAAATTGTTAGGAAATGTTAAAAACTTTTCTCAAACTAATTTATTGACTTGGGCTTATCATCCTCACAGTTTCTGCATACACAGAGCCAAATATACAATAACACTTGAAATGTATGAGGGTCAAAATGTAGGTCATAGCTGAGGAATGAGAATGTTTCCTCAAAAGTGCTTCAGGACACTGGAAAACTGAGAAAAGTTCAGAGACGAAATCCAAAAACAATTCAAATCCTTGAACATCATCTTTACAGTGAAGCACCTAGAGAGCGTTATATATGGAGATAACTTAAGGGAACGCTAAGATGTGACTTCTTTGTAACTGTAGACGTAGCTAAGAGGTTGGTTTGTTTGTTTGTTAGGTTTGACAGACAAAGGCATAACAAGGAAAATGCAGTTCCTGGAAGGAGAACTTATATTTAAGGAAGTAGGAAATAAACTGTCTGGACTTAAAATGATGTTTTGATAGGACATATGTGGTTTCGTCATCACCTAAAATTACTGGAAATGGCTCCCCAGAGAAGTGGCCATGGCACCAAGGCTGTCAGAGCTCAAGGAGCACCTGGACGACACTCTTAGTCATATGGTTTAATCTTAGGTAGTCCCACAAAAAGCAGGGATTTGAACTCGATGATCCTTATGGGTCCCTTCCAACTCGAGATATTCTATGATTCTATGATTCAAGATTATGGTCTCTGAGTTAGAAATATGCTCAACCCCCCCACACGCATTTGCACTATCATCAGAAAAAGGGAATATAAAGAAGCCATAGGACACAGGGGCCTTAAAGCCAAGTATTTTATTGAGACAAGAGCATGAAGAAGGAATCATTTCCTTCTACCTCTGACTGAGAGCTGTAAGAGACTATTTTCAAGAAGTATCCATCATATGTTTTCATCTTCATATCCCTCCAGGTTCTTCCTTGCTCAGAGCCAATTAAGCTTCCCACTTAACAAGGCACATCCTGGAGTTATTGTATCTGTAATGATCCCCATGGTTTTCTGAAGAGAGTTTAATGCCAAGAATTACAGGGTAATTGTGACATTACCTTTCACCACATTTAAAGCCTGAATTATGTGTTTTATTTGTTTAAAACTCTTTTTCCAAGTGTGTGTGTGTATATATATATATATTCCTTCAGGAAACATAAAACACTGTGAGAATTAAAAAAAAATAAATTCAATCATAGGGTTATTATTATCTCTTATTTGCAATTTAAATATCTCTTTTTTAATGAGAAAAGAAAGCTTTCATGCAATATGTTAATCACTGGGACCTATAATGTCTTGATAGCTCTTGAAATTAACAACGCATGAAGAAATGTGTTACACATGACACACATGGCAAAGCATTCAACAAAGCAAAATGCTTACATGTAAAGTTAGTAAGAATTTGTGTAGTAATGAAAACCAGACTATGTTTGTGTTCACACTTTCAGTATTTATTTATTTATGAAACAGGGTCAATTTTATGCAATGTTTTATGAATGCTTGAGTTTCAGTTTTTGATAGATGTCAAATTTTACTTTTTTGTAATGAAACCTGAGACTTTAATTTCTCTTTTTCTCATTTTTGAACAGTATTTGAAGATGATGACAATCTTACATACTGTAACATCTAAGATTGTGAAACAACACAGGACAAATCTGAATTATTTTACAAAAATATTGTTAACTTTAGAAATAGTGGATGATATAATGTCCTAATTGCTGATACAGAAACATTTTCTCTTCTGCTAATACAAATATTAGGTTAATCATGCTCTTATGGAAATGAATGGTTACCTTTTCACTGATCACAGCAAAAAAAGTATTGGGCCTTTATCCAAAAATTGTTGGAAATGATTGAAATGCCTATCATCTGAAATATCACCTAAGAACATAATGTGCATTTTTTTAATTAATAACTTTATGCTTCTCATTCTCCCTGAAATAAACAGGAGAAAGATGAATTCTATGACAAATTGCAGTATATGTGACATTGACAGAGTGTGTGTATTCCCTCACAAAGGAGGTATTTTGGGGTCACACAAAATCTAGGAAACATCAATTGATGCTTAAACATTTGAAAATTATTATAAAGTAAAGCCACTAGAACTAAAGCAATTTTAAAATAAGTTTTCTGATTAAAAACAGAACTGTAGCCTTGCTTATGCAATAATATTTAATAAATTAATGAATTACATTAATTGTAATTGATAAGCATTAATTAATGAATTGGCACTTATGTGTGATATAGATTTTAAAGATACACAGCAGTGATTTTATCACATAAGAAATTGACAAAAATATTAATGTTATGTTGCAATTCTGTTGAGATTAACTTTTTAAAAAAAATTTAATTGGCAAAATTAAGAATAGGCACCTGCAGTATTATGGCTCAGAACTACAGCTCCAGTGAAGGACTGTTATTTAGAACTAATAAAAGTGGTTATGGAAGAAGAAATTAGCACTAAAACACTGTAATATGATATGTGGAATATAAACTTCATCTGAACAGACATAGCTAAGTAGTGCAATTGCAATGGACGTATAAATACATATACACATGTGTTTGTGTAAGTATTGCTCATTTGTTACAGTATTTAAGTCAAACTTGAAAATTCCTTGGAGTGAGTTCCTGGGTTGGCTACAGTTTCCACATTCTTTCTAGCATTTAGTATTGCAAATTAATTTCTTTTTTATGGAACTCAATCAAAAAAATGTCAAGAGTTTTTTAAAATTCAGGAGCTGGAGGAATTCTTCACTTGCCAGGACACACCAAAGATAATGCACGGGTTGGAAAGCCTCAACAGTTGTAAAGTTTGATCATTTTATGGATCTTTTTTTCAAGTTTTCTTTCACATGTTATAGCATAGCATGCTACAGTAGGGTCACATGGTTCCTTTTTTCTTCCCTGTTTTTATTAGTCTGTTTTCACTGCCTTTTTTAATAGGTCAATAGTATTCTTAAAAAATGAAAACAAAATAATTATGAAGTGTTCCCAACAACTAGATTATACTGGAGTTATTTAAAGGCTTTTTTTATGTACCATTTTGTGATTTCTAAGGATGTCTTTAGCTTCCTAAGCAATCTAATCAGTTCAAGTCAGCATAAACCATAGGGAATACTCACTTAAGATATTCCATAAAAGACACTTTGCGTTTCATAGTTTTGATTCCTAATGATCTCTATGTTTGCACATACACGTGTACCCTCATGAACAAGATCAGATATCTACTTTGTTCTCAAACTGATTAGCAAACTCTCTGATAATCATTATCTGTTGTTCATATAACTATCATGATCATAGAATCATTTAGGATGGAAAAGACCTTTAAGATCGTCAAGTCCATCCCTAAACTTAACACTGCCAAGTCCACCACTAAACCATGTCCCTAAGCACCACACCTACACATCTCTTAAACACCTCCAGGGGTGGTGACTCCACCACTTTCCTGGGCAGCCTGTGCCAATGCTTGATAACCCCTTCAGTGAAGAATTTTTTCCTAATATCCAATCTAAACCTCCCTTGGCACAACTTGAGGCCATTTCCTCTTGTCCTAGTGCTCGTTACTTGTGAAAAGACATCGACACCCGCCTCGCTACAACCTCCTTTCAGGTAGCTGTAGAGAGCGATAAGGTCTCCCCTCAGCCTCCTTTTCTCCAGGCTAAACAACCCCAGTTCCCTCAGCAGCTCCTCAGAAGACTTGTACTCCAGACCCTTCACCAGCTTTGCTACCCTTCTCTGGACACGCTCTAGCACCTCAATGTCTTTCTTGCAGTGAGGAGCCCAAAACTGAACACAGGACTTGAGGTGCAGCCTCACCAGTGCCCAGTACAGGGGGACGATCACTTCCCTGCTCCTGCTGGCCACACTATTTCTGATACAAGCCAGGATGCCATTGGCCTTCTTGGCCACCCGGGCACACTGCTGGCTCATACACAGCCGGCTGTCGACCAACACCCCCAGGTCCTTTTCCACCGGGCAGCTTTCCAGCCACTCTTCCCCAAGCCTGTAGCACTGCATGGGGTTGTTGTGACCCAAGTGCAGGACCCGGCACTTGGCCTTGTTGAATCTCATACAATTGGCCTCGCCCCATCAATCCAGCCTGTCCAGACCCCTCTGTAGAGCCTTCTTTCTTTCAAGGAGATCAACAATCCCGCCCAACTTGGTGTTGTCTGCAAAGTTACTGAGGCTGCACTTGATCCCCTCATCCAGATCATTGATAAAGATATTAAACAGAACTTGCCCCAGTACTGAGCCCTGGGGAACACCACTTGTGACCAGCCACTAACTGGATTTAACTCCATTCACCACAACTCTCTGGGCCCGGCCATCCAGCCAGTTTTGAACCCAGCAAAGAGTACGCCCATCCAAGCCACAAGCAGCAAGTTTCTCCAGAAGAATGCTGTGGGAAATGATGTCAAAGGCTTCCCTGTGAGTTTCGCAAGCCACAGATCAGTTACATACTATGTAAAAATATGATTTAACGAATTTTTTTTTTTTTGGTGGTAATAGAAGCCACTAAAAATTAACAATTGCTGAATATGCAATATTCAAAGATGGCTTAAGATTAAAATTGTTTAGTAAATTTGGATTTAGGAAATTAAGATTCACTTCATATAATATGGCCTCATTAACAGATTGACAAGAAAAGTTACTTGCTTTGGTTATTTTTGTCTTTATGTTGAACAGCTTAAAAGAGAAATATCTTTGGTGAGCCACATTCATCAATAACAGACTTACAATTTCATTTAACAGTAAGAATTGTCTTGTGCCAGTCATTTGTGTGACTTAGAAGACTCAAACAGGTTGGCTGGTAGAGGTTTTATGTCACAAATATTTCAGCAATGCAGTACTGGGAAAAAAACTGTTTTAGAGTTGACTCTCATTGGAATGAGAAAGATGCAAAAATGGTTGTAATTTGAGCTTGGCTGTAAATGAGCAGTAATGTTTCTCAAGGAGTTCACTTGACACGTTTTGTTTACAATGTTTCATTTAACAATGCTGAATTGTTTCAATGGAAATAAAGCATAATACTTTGCATAAGGAAACCAACATTTTATTCATTTTATTTAATTCATTTTTTTATATTCCAGAAAAAATGTTAAATTTTCTATGCACAGAAATATTTTCAGAACATGATGATTGTATGTGACATTCCACTGCTAGGAAAGATTGTCAGTTACTGAAGTTTTTGTGGTGCCTCTATTTTTGTATCATAGAACGGAGTGCTAACATTCATCAATTTCACGACATGGGGAACGTGTTTTAAAAATTTCTTATTCAAGGAATTTTGGAAAAATAGTCAAGCTTTTGGTCTGCTGAACAGCATTAAAAGCTGCATCACACAGAAGTATAAAGCAGAGAAAGTAAATTAAGTTAGAAGACTTAAATGGTGTTAAATGAAAAATAAGCAAAACCTCATAATCTATGGGAATAATGAAAGAAAAGAAAAAATGTATGTAATAATATATTAAGTCAAAATGTTATTTCATTTTTTTTATTAACAGCAAGATTTTGGAATTATACTATGTCGTCCTCATAAGACAGTGAAACAAATAAACCAAATCCCAAGGGCTACAGTTTAGTTCAATATTTCATAACAGATTCTTCACTTTTACAGAATCTTGCATGAATCATTGAAGGTTCAAGTAGATAGAGGTGTTACACAGTTCAAGATAAAGTCTAATTATGAAAGGAATCAGTGCATTTACACAAATACAGAATCTACTGTTATGTGTATGTATTATTTTTATCCATTTAGTACATTCAAAGTATTGTAAAGCCATATAAATACAATTTTTAAAATGCCTGAGTTGTTAGGAGATTAAAATACAAAGACTTTCAGTAGAGTTCTAAGTCTCAACGTCTGCTGTAAAACTTACCTGCATGACACAATGTACTCCAGGGTCCTGGCTTTCCAGTCAGCCCAATGATCGCTAATTAATAAACTCTGCATTCAAGAACCGGTTTGTAGCAACTGTGGAAGGTGGCATAGCTGAAAGGCTTGTCTCACTTTGATACCGAGAGCCAGAAACAGTAAAGTAGCTCTGATTTCTGATGATTGACCTAGCAATTAATTATAAAAGTCTAGTAGATGCCACTGCAGTTACTTACCTCAATCATTTGCAGTACAGTCTTGTGTTTATGAAGCATGATGTGCTTTAACATTTGAAACACATAAAACCGTAATATCATTGTATTGTTCAACCAACATAAAGCATGCTTATGTACCTTCATAAAAAATAATTTTAAAAAGAGAACACTAATTAGAGATTCGGTTAGGACTATCAGTCAAGCAAAATGCTTAAACAGGCCTTTCTCCAAATACACATTCTGATCAATGTTAATTTAACCCACATCAAGGTTGCCTTCAGAAGGCTTCCCTCTTCCCTTTTTTGCCACCTTTTCTTTTGTAGTTCATTGTATTTGGTAAAGGCAATCACCCCTTGGCTGAAAGTAGTCATTTTGCACAACAAAACTTCTGACTGTTGTCAGGTGATTTCTGGTGGCCAATACTTATCTGTGTTAAGTTTTGGGTTACTGTGCTCTACTTACTAGTGACCTAGTGTGGTTCAGAATACTGAACTTCAGGTCAGCAAGGACTGTAGTCTAAACCAGAAATTCTCTTACTGAGAAGCTTGCAGTTAACTTTTTAAAAATGTTTCCTTTTCATTTGATATTAATTATAGTCTTTCCAACAGTATTTTGGAATATGATCTTTGAGTGAAAATAAACATGAAGAAACTTTCTTCTTGAAAGCAAAATTCAATCTGAAAAATAGTATGTGTAGCCCTAAACTTAGTAATTTTGTTAAAAAATAAATAAGTAGAAATATTCTCCAGATCTCTAAAACCTGTTATGTACAAACATATCCTAACAAAAATTCAGAAATGTAAAAATCCATTTTTCAGTCCATTTTCAATAAATATTTTATAAAATTCTTTGTACTTAATATTTGTTTCAGATGGTAAACAAAACTTGATTATGGTTTAAATTATGTGGAACTGTGACAATATAATTAGCTTACTTATTTTTAGGAGTGGACCTAGCTTTTTCTTTGGTATAAGCAAAATTTTAGCAGAAACATTATACTTAAGAGTTGTTTTCACCTCATTTAAAAGTAAATAGAACCAGAGCTTGTCACTAGGAAATGTAAATGAAATGTAAACTTTTAGGTTTTGTTATAAAAGCTTTTGCTGAAAAGCTTAGAAAAGTTAGCAGCCTGAAAAAAAGGCTAAAGAAGAACAATTCTAGAAAACTGAATATTTTTCTTCCCTGTAAATTTAATTATTGCTTATAATATACCTCATTTTTGGAATGTTAATGTTTGAAAATATATCCTATTTCAGCTCAACCCTTTCAATGTATTGCATTGGAAACTGTGACTTTATATGAAAACTGCCTATTTAGGAGAATCAGATTTAAAGAATAACTTAAAGTCCATAAATATAATCAGAAATGCCCTGAAACTGTTCTGACATATTGAAGATAATATAATGATTGACATAGGCTTCAGATAAGGGAACAGAATAAAACTTTTCACAGTACAAAACATCCCAGATTGAAAACAACATAATTTTTTTTCTATGAATTCATGTTAGGTTTATTGTCTCCATCTGTCTCAATTTATTGGAGCAACACTCTCTCAGAATAAAAATTCACCTAGCACAAATTGGACATAATGAAACTATGAAGACATTTTACTGAAAAACTCCCTTGATTTAAAATCTAGTTTGGTTAAGAAATCAAATATCCTCGTACCTTTAGAAAGCAAAACAAATTACTCCCACAACCAGATTAACTTGGAAGAATGAAAGGAAAAAGAAAATATGTCCAAATAGAAAACTTCATTCAAATTTTTCTTTTTTTTCCATTTCTTAAGATTTCCAAGATGCAATTATTTTCTTACAATGAAATTTTCTTCCACTTTTGACTCCTCATATCTTTATTATTTCAACATGGTCCTTCGTAAGGTATATGACATAATTCCAGATGTCCAATTTTCAAAATACAACACTGAAGACACCTTCTTTGCATATTAATTCTGTTCCATAACTTCTGAATTTTGCAGTAATTCAGTGTGTTCCAATACACAGCAGACAAGTCTGTGTGTCGTGTAATTTTTCATAAACTTTTACAGCTCCATTTCTTGTTAATTGTTAAATAAATCTTGCTAATTATGATAACTTAAAATTAATTCCTTTTTTCCCTTAACATTTATTTACCAGATTCTAAAACCCTCATGCTGCGTTGCCCTCTTACTCTTTTCGGATTCAGCTTTTCTAGAATCATCATAGGGTCTTAAAAGACCCCTGCCCCCCTAAAAAAAACCACCAACAAACCAGAACTGTGGCACAAGCTATAGAATAGAATAGAATACAATACAATACAATAGAATACAATACAATAGAATACAATACAATACTTCAGCTGGCAGGGACCTACAATGATCATCTAGTCCAACTGCCTGACCAATTCAGGGCTGACCAAAAGCTAAAGCATGTTATTAAGGGCATTGTCCAAATGCCTCTTAAACACTGACAGGCTTGGGGCATCGACCACCTCTCTAGGAAGCCTGTTTCACTGCTTGACCACCGTCATGGTAAAGAAATGCTTCCTAATGTCCAGTCTAAACCTCCCCTAGCACAGCTTTGAACCATTCTTGCATGTTCTATCACTGGATCCCAGGGAGAAGAGCTCAGCACCTCCCTCTCCACATCCCCTCCTCAGGAAGCTGCAGAGAGCAATGAGGTCACCCCTCAGCCTCCTTTTCTCCAAACCAGACAAACCCAAAGTCCTTAGCTGCTCCTCATAGGTCATGCCTTCCAGCCCTTTCACCAGCTTTGTTGCCCTCCTCTGGACACATTCAAGGACCTTCACATCCTTCTTAAATTATCTTAATATCTGATCCATTATATCATTGCTATCTGCATTTTACATTGTTCTATAATCTTGCTGTGGCTTGCCATGCTCAATTACAGTCTTTTGTCTTTATTTAAAGCACCAACTACAGATTCTTCACGTAACAATTCTTACTAAGAGCATGTTCATTATGTGTTGGCAAGCTCAAGGCCTTAAACTGCATGCTGTTACCCATGCACCTTCCCATGCAGCTTGGTCGTGTTTCAGTTCTGTGATGATTTTACAATACTCAATAACTCAGTAATCAAGTAAGATAATTAGATATTTCACCTATTAGTTCTGAATGTTCTCAGCAGTGAAATACAAATTAACCATTTTGTCTGTGACAACTGTAGGGACTGCATAACTAGTTGACAAAACACTAGTCCAGCTTATCCTTTTTCAGTCCTGCTTTTTCAGTACTTAACAATAGTCTGTCTTAGTAATAAAACAGGTACGCAAATCAGAAGCAGATCACAAATTGGATGATAGCATCATACAGTGATCTCAGCTGGAGCTTTTATGTGATAACAGAATTCCCCAACTAATCCAGGGGTGCCAGGTTAAGTTATTCAGAGATATCTCCAACATATAGATGAGGTTACAGCAAGGTCAAAATTTGATTTTTACTAAACTTCATTTATCTCCTTGAGATTCCAGAGCCATATATGAATATTCATATCCTTGAAGACAGCAGTTGCATTAAAACCCCACAAATCTGTATGAAAGATGTAGACCAAGAGCAGCAGACAGCAATTTTTAAAGAGGTAGCAAGGAAGTGATAAACGAGTGACAGAAGCAGCAAAACATGGGGAAAATGAGCAGTGAGTGTGCAGATGACTTAGAAATAATAATGAGGGAATGCCTTTATCTTTTCTTTTTAAGAAGTAATACTGATTTCTCTGGAAAACAGAAAAAATAAGTTAATAAAACCCTAAAATTATGGCACTAACAGTGGAATTAACACTCCTCTTTGAAAGACTGCTATTATGCCCTAATACCCAGTGAAAATCTTTACTGCTTATCCTTCTGTTATAGCAGACCAAGGCACAAGCACTGAGATGGACATGCAATGTTTTCAGTAAACATTAGCAGGGCTCTGACAATGGAAGACAAAGACAGAATAGTGAGTAAGTGATGTCTAGCTACAAGAGTGCTCTGGGATGGTAACCTAGAAAGATAATGCCCAAGTGCACATCTATGCACACAGCAGCCTAGTAACACTGTTTACTTGCAGCTCAATTTTAGAGGACCCCTAAGCTGAGTTGAGGAAATCACCAGGGAAAAGATCTAGGTTTGTAAATATCACAGTTACATCCCTGTACTGAAGTAGATCAGATACACGGAAGGAGTGTTTTAGCGAACGATGACAGCCGAATGAGGACTATTCTAACTCATCTGTTCTAAAGATTATTACAGCTATACATTAATGGCTGAGTTTTTACCAACACCTGACTGCCTACTGCTGGAAATAGTATGACAACACATCTTTTCCTTATATGTTTATCTTTTCTTGCATATTTAATGAGTATGTTTTTTGCAAGTTTACAACTGCCTTAAAAATTTCTGAAGTCTCTAAGTATCACATCAACAAATCAATTGTGAGGGAGTAAATGATAATAGTTTCATTATTAGATTAACTCTGAGTTGGCCAGGTTGTTAAGTAGAACTTTCTTTACCTTTTCCTTAGAGAGTTCACCTCACATATACACAGAACAAACAAACAAATCTACAGCTATTTTTAGTTTAAAACACAAACTAAGATAACAGAGCAAATTCAGCATAAGAACAGAACAGACATAAAAGAGCTTATAAGCAAATTCATCTCTTCAAGTTACACTGGTGGTCTGTCTGTGTTTCTGCTCTTCTTAGAAATCTATCAGTTCCTGCACTTGCTTAGATTCCTTTCTTGCTCTTTCTTGTTTTCAGTTTCCACCTCTCTGCCCTCCAGCATTTTCTCTCACTAAGCATACTCTTTCTCTGAACCATTGACTCCTTCTTCCAGAAAATGCTACTACTACCATTGCAGCAGACCACACAAGTGAAAAAGAAAACTTACTTTCTCCTGCAGTCAATACCTTGTTAAAGGGAGATAACATGCAGTACATAAGTTTCAAATAAGTAGTTACCATCTGTTATGGTTGCTCCTGTAGAAGCACTGGAAATTTTCACAAATCCATATTCATTTATTTAGAAGTGACCTCCATGTGCAAATGTGGACTTCGATAAAGCTGTGATTGTACAAAAGTGGTCAACTCTTTAAACTTATTGAGAAAATATCTACCACTGTTTATATCAAACCTAACCCAGCAAGATCCCAGCATTCAGACCTCTGGAAACTATCAAGAGTTACATATTTATTGATAATATACTTATTTTCTGTAACTTATTCCTGAAGACTATGAAGCTGCTGCAAAGATACTCTGTTACTGAATTTTATGGGAAGCTGTGGAAATAGATACTGGGAATGGGAGGAGACCACAGCAAAAGTATGTGTAAGTTATAAATGATGCCCAGCTCTAAGCCAAAGGACCGGCTTTAGTTGGCAAAATAGTTTCACCTGACCTCAATAAGGGCTGGCTGATAGCTGCAGTATTATGCAAATACAGAGATTTCATCTGACTTCAGGTGACTTGTCCTGGCACTCAGGGCCACTGAAAACTAGGGAGAGCAAATAGCACCTAGGCAGGCTAAATAACACCAGCCTTACACTACTCCTTATAGGATACATCTTGTTTTCCTTTCGTCTCTTATGATGTTGTATGTTATAAGAGGCAGCTGGGGAGGAGGGATGCATCATCCTTCTCTTAAGTTCATAAAATTACAACTTTCTATTAAATATGGTTCTGTATCTTCCAACTTAATGCTGCTTCTTTTTTGTTTGGTTTTTTTTTCCCCCCCTGAGCTTTTGTTCTTGGTGGATTCAACTCAGACTTATTGTATTGAATAAGGTAATACACTACAAAAAAAAAAAAAAAAGAAAGAAAACAAATACACTACTCCAGTTTTTTGAAGGACTTGTGCCATTCCTGAAAAGATCACTGCCTCATTAAAATACTAGTCTCTTCAGCAGAATAAATAGCAAAGTTCTTTTAATAAGGGATGTGTTGACACTGGTGATACTGTTTCATTAAATCTTAAAGAGTGCTTTATTATTTTTGATAAAAAACATCCACTTTTGGCCTCCTACTTGTTCTTTAAAAAATTTAGATGTTAATTATACCACATGTGGAAAAAGCTCAAAGATATTATGTTACCAAAGCTTGGAGGAAACCCAGCAAACCCATTTCAGTCTAAAGCACCATCAAGGGAACTGAAACAAGTGTGTGTCAGGATGTTTAATATTATAGCCTAGGGGGACATAACACTTGCTATATGTGGGAAGTAAACAGCAGGGCTTTTCACTAAAAAATGAGACAGAGAAAAAACTTGTGATCACAAAACAGAAAACCATATTGTTGATCAGATATAAATACGAGAGCTTTTCCACAAACTCAAGCTGTGCCTTTCCCAACTAAAATCTCATATTAATTTTTGTGAGACTGTTTTTTGTTGCATAGCTAGGAAGAACTGAGAAAAACAAAATTTGTTGTTCTTTTCCCAGAGACTCTCTTCGTGGCAAAACTTTTGCCATGTTTTTCACTTTAACTAAAACACTAAACTATGATTAGCTGATTCATTCTGTATTGTATTACCTAAATTAACAGAGCAGAAAATGGAAACCTTCAAAATTTCAACCCCTCTTCACAAATTTGAATTCAAATTATTTGGAGGGTATTCTCATGACTCCGAAATTAACAAACCAGACTTTTTTCAGATGTGATTTCTGGGTATGGTAAAATTATATTTTTACCTATTCATTACTTTTTTATTGAATTTTGAAATTATCTTCTGAGTCAACCCACCAAAGGAGTGTTATTCTCCCACCCAAGACTTACATTGTAATAAGTGGAATGTTCCAGAAGCTGATTTTCTAGAAAATAATTTCACACATACTTTTGCATTCATTCTTCTGGGCAGCTACTAGGCCCTTTTTATTGAACAAATGTTGACTTGATAATAAGTTATGTTGGTATCCTCTTTCACTGAGTAAGAAAATAGGAATTCATAAGTAAAACTTTTCAGGTAAAACATAACTGTAATTTACATTTGTCTCTCAAATTGGGGAACTTGTTACAAAATGACAGTCCAAGGCAGATTCATATTCCTGATTTCAGATATTAACTTGTCAAGAAAAAAGCTGTGCATTTTTATAACACAAGTTAGTATATCTCTTCAGGCATTCCATTTCCCCATGTTTTAAACAATGTCAGCAGGGAAAAACTCAGAAGGTCATCTGTCTGTAACAGACTAGATCCAATAGCCTTTCTCAGGCTACTCCTGTTCTCAATTTAGCCAAAATGAATTAGATGCAAATGGCTTCAGTGATATGGAGGCTAGTAGCCACTCATGGAAGCTAAAAGTAATTTATGTGAGTTCTTAAATAACTGCACTTTCTCAGACCCTTGAATTATCAAAATTCATTGTAGTCAAGAGGCAGTAGGGTGAAAGAAGGACTTTAGCTATCTATGGTCTGCTCAGATTTCTGAGGTAATTTGATCACTTGGAAGCGATAGCTAGTAGTGAAAATGAATTTTTCACCAAATTCAATGACGTTTGAAAGGGCTCTCACTGTTCAAATCCTTTTTGTTTAATAGTGATCAAGTTTTAGGTCTGAGTCTTTTTTTCTTTTTAGTTTTTCAGTTGTACTCATAGCTAAGAAAGTACATGGGGAAAAAGACTGGGATGGAAATGCAACCTGGACTTAAGTATCTTTTACACTCTTGAGGAAGACAGAATTTAAAAATATATCCCTGTCCTTAACATATTGCTGTTGGGTAACTCTATGTCAGTACTCAGTTGGTGGGTTTACTGAATTATACTTTTAATTTTGTCAGCTACTCTGGATTTTGGATTCCTTGCCAGGAGTTCAGAATATTGTTGTGGTAGTTCCTCACTTGCAGGTAAGAAAGTCTCTTTCTGAATCTAGCCTGTCTGCAAAGAGCATAACAATGGTATATATCTCATGACATACAGGACCAAATAAAAAAGCATGGCTTTAATGCTGAACATGTTCATTATGCCCACTAAATAGTGAGGAGAAAATTTTGGTTCCAGTAAAGGCTATCTTTCCATACGGGTGACAAAAAACTCTCATAAACCAAGTCAATATAAATAAATAAATAAAAGTAAATTCAGTCATTGTATTTACAAAGACTTGAAGTTGTAATTCAATATTTAAATTAGCAAAACTGGTTGCAGCCACATCTGGCACTAGAAAATTCTTAAATCCTATGACATTTATTCCCCTCTAACAATTAGAGTGAAAGATTATATTTTGTTTTGGAGTAGCAGAAAGAGTCCTGCTCACAGTAGAAACACTTGAGTGGTTTTTTCCCACCAATGATTCACTGAAGATCACACCAGGTTTTTTTTCCTTCCCTTGTGAAAATAATCTGCCTACCTTTAAAATGATTCATTTTAATGCCTTTGATTCATTCGTCTTGTTTATTCTTTGTCTTTATTGTGATCAACGGTTCTTACTTTGTCTTTAAAATAAAGTAGAATAGGAAACTATGTTAGGATGTAGATTCCCCATTCTGTTATAACTGCTTTGATAGCACAAAGTGTCTCCAAATTATGCCAAATAGGACAATGTGGATGAGCATCTGACTGCAATGAATTGCTTAATTTAGTGTAGGCACCAAAGAATGCTACCAGAATAAATCTAGGATCATTAGTCCAATTGCTGTATAGTGATAACTGCTTGAATGAATATTTCAGGCAAGGAACTGGACGCGTCTGCAATCTGAATTAAATGAGCTCCACAGTCTCCAGAATGCAAGGCAGTACAGGTGAGTATACTTTAAAACTAAGATTTTGCTGATGTGTCTGCACTTATGTGTGAAGACTGGAAATAATATTTAAAACTTTTTAGCGTGTTTTAATTTTCCGAGTCACTATACTGATATAGCATTTTCCATCTTACTTCAATACCTGCAGACAGATGCTTAATCAGAATAGGAACCAAACAAGGGAGGAAAGGCTGCATATGCTAATTGGTAAAAAGAGAAAGTGAACAAGCTAAGGACATACACCTGTATTAGAAAAATAAAGGCTTGCAAAGTGTGTCTGTCTCTATATACACACTTTGTATATTACATATATAATACTCCTTTTTCACATAAGTGAATTGAAAAACAAGCATTTAGCTCCTGTAATGTATTGTGAAATATCTGACCTCCTAAATGGGTTCAAGTGTAACTTACTGTTTCCCATCACAAGGTCACTGCTGTATTTAAGAGCCTTGAGAAAAAAGATAATTGATTGAGCTGATCTATGTTCTTTGCTCATCTCACTAGGCCTATTTCTCAGCTGCCCTGGGTTAATCACCAAGTCCACAGCATGCTGATGTCCTCCATTACATCATAATTAGAATACAGCAGGCAGAGATGGGGAAAGCTGGTGAAATTATTCATATTTTCTTCCGAGGAGCCAGATGTTGTCGGATAGATTTTATTTAATTCTATGACAGCTGCAATAATAGTCTCCATGTGCAGAGAGCTGATAGTGACATCGATAACGGTGTAAGGAAAGTGAAGTGAGGCGTGCTTCTTAGCTAGTTAATTATGATTATTCATTATTGTGAATCATCTCATCTTATTTGACAATTATAGTAGATTGGGGAAGGATTTAATATACGCAAATACAAACTACTTAAAATATAATTCTGCAAAAGTTGAATTATGGTCTCTAATGTAAAGGCTTTGCAGTGTGTTGCTTATGGGTAATTAACAGGTTTGATTTTTCTTAGGACATAAAATTTCCTATTTGGTTAACATATCTAAGAGACGATATGTACTGATGTTCTGCATGGTATTGCTGAAGCTGAGACACCATTTCTGTTCACAGTTTATACTTTTAAAACTGATACTGACTGTGACAAATATCAAGATATCTAGAGGAAGATTGCATTTTCTAAAATGCATTTGCATTTTGCATAAACTAAAGTCAGTATTTAACTTTGGGGAATAATAAAATAACAAATACAACAAAATGTGGAATGAATGAAACAAATTCTACCTGTGGGGGTGGGTGGCAGACAAAAAATCTATCTTGCATTTGAATCAAATTATTATGTTGTGATTATTTTGAAATAAGTATTTTAAAATATTTCTTGATATTTTAACATTAGGAAACTGTTTCCATAATATTAATATGTTGCAGAAAGAGTTACTTTGTACTTTCAAACTAAAATACTAACAGTAAATTAAAAACAAATGTCTGGAATAACATTCTTGTCCTGTAAAAATTAATATATATTATTGAATGTGTAATTCGTAATATTTGGAAATATGAGCAGATGTAGTGAATTGGTATACATTTTATCATTCCTGCCTTAGAAACTAAATACATGTGTATATATAAATATACACACTTACATATATGTATGTATATGAAATGTGATGGCACAAACATTCATGCAAGTTAAAACCAAAATGTTTGTGAAATATTTTCTCCCTAAAATTGTTGAAAGTTACTGAAAATTTTAATTGATCACACTGCATACCAAAAAAAAATGTTCCAGTTTGTCCGTATTAATCAGATTAAAACTATTTCTGAGTTCAAACAGTCTCAAAGCATATCTTAGTGTTCCTTTTGTTCTGACTGCACTCTATCTCTGCAATGGATACAACAGGGAAAAAAAAAAAAGGACTACCTCATTCATATAAATGACTGAATTAGACAAAAAAATAGGTGTGGTTTGTTGGGTTTTTTTTAAATTTGGGGGTTCTGGCATATTTTTTGTTGTTGTCATCATTGTTTTTTCCTTATCACTGGTTAAAGAAGAAGCCTATGCTAACTAGCTCAGGTGCAATTGGCTCATTTAGTGAGATGACTCCTGCTCAATTTGTTCAAGATGACTTATTCTCAATTTATTTACAATAGCACTTCAGTAAACAAAGATCAGTAGCTGAAAGAAAGAAAAAAACTATGAAATAGAATTTTCATTCAAGAATATTTTTCCAGAGTTCTGTTGCTTCACTTTTTCTTAACTAAGGTTTCTGCCTGGGTATATACTACATTCGGGTGTAAATAAATAAAGCCATGACCCCATCTTTCATACCATTCTGTTCACCCTTTTCTTGGGTCATAGCATTATCTGCCACCACCTGACCACCTGTGAGGACTCCTATGAGTTCTTATTAATAAATTAGCTTCACAGTAGTATCCCGTGGCCTTGATAAAATAAACCAGACTGGACTAGAGTCCCATAGTGTAAGGCAGTGTAGAAATATGTAACAAAAATACATTTTCTAACTCATACTGCTAAAAGTAATGACTGTGGGTAATTGCTGAGCATCCACAGTGTAGTGCATAAAATCAATAAGACACTTCTGCTGAACAAACAGAATCTTTTGTGATCAATACAAGACTTCATCAATCCATTTAGATACCTGTATGCCTATGCAAAACAGCTGTTGATTATTTGTTGTGGAAGATATTAAATATGTGATTCATGTTTGTTATTTCCACCATAAGCACAAATGTATAAATCAGTTTCATAAAAATATAGTTAGATTATGATATAAATTCTGACATAGTTCCCAGGGAGAGTCCAAGGAAACTTGGTACCTAATCAAAAGTTTCTCTTGAAGAATGAGGTCAGAAATTTTCATGAAAATAAAACTTTGATTACCAATTGGTGCTATCCTAATGAAGGCAGGTATTAGATCACCTTGAGAGATACTGTAGCTGTTATCCACAGAGGCAAATATATGACACAGAAAAAAATGTATAATCACTTTTCAATTACTTTACACGTGATGTGTCATGTTAAGCAAAACAGTGACAGACAGAAGACCTTTAACTATGTTATCAGTATGTGTGCAGATAGTTCCTTACTGTGCTCCAGAGTGTTATTTCAGTCATCAGTGATCCCTTCAAGTGTAGGTTTTTTTTCCCATCATCACTACCATTTTGTATATTGTTATTTGAAATAATTCTGTGTTTCATCTGATTCTCAAATTATAAATGGAACTTTTTAATTGTGCATTTGACCAGGAAACTGAAACCACAGCCTCTTTCTAGACCAGCCATTTTGCCTTAGCACAGTATCATGACATGGAGATGCTGAGCCACTTGATGCTCATTCATGATAGCAGTAGAACAGTCAAAAACCAGCTGAATTTAATATCTTATTTTAAAATAACTTTTATACAAAGCGGTTGCCATTTATTCAATCTACAGATACCCAGGTGAACTGTTTATCTTCAGATTAATTTTTTTATGGATAAATATAAGTATAAATACTAGAAATTTATTTGTGTGGAAATACTCCTGCTAGAATGTCAAAGCTTTGTATATAGATATATATGTTTGATGTTATATCACTTTCTGTCCATTCAAGCACAGATAACAGGACAGGTAGTCATTACACGTCAGAATTCTTAAAAAAGTTTAACTGCAGAGAAATGATCCACAGGAAATATGAAGCATGAGATTGATGATTTTAAGCATAGCCATATGTTCAATTTGTTCTCACTCTAAAATCATTACCAGTAGAAACATGAATACAACAGGTGGTTTTATATCAATATCTGTACCTACAGAACAAATCTGAAATTTCTGTAATTTTTAACACTATGTGGAATTCAATGGAGCTAATGATATGTGCCTTCATTTTAAGTTGTTTCTAACTGAAATTTAGTGCTGGTTTAAGTGTAAATCATAGATTATGTGATTATGTTTCAATGTTTCTATGTTTATGTATAAATAAATGCATCAGTGAAATAGTTTTCATTTTTCACATCACATTTTAAACTGCTAAAAAGAGTAAAATTGCTGAAAATTTGGAAGACAAAAACGAAACGATAGAAAGAAGAACTCTGAGGAAAGACTAGGATAGCACGGTCCATTCTGAGAGAGAGTAAAACTGTCTGTAGGGCTACAAAAGGCTTTCACAACATTTATGGAAGAAAAATGATCAGTTGTCAGAGATGACAGAAGAAAAGCTAACAAGCTCTACAAGAAAAATATGTAGGTTTGCACTCCAGGTAAAACTTTACTGGTCAAACTTTGCAGTGTTGAGTTCAGCACTGAACCCAGTAATGCTATACTGACAGGTATGAGTTAAGAATATGTCTCAATAATTTTAAAACAGTATAAAACATCTTATTTATATGAGTTGGGTAATTGTGACTGGCCGATGAAGATAAACAGTGTTGACAACACTCATCATTTGACTATCAATTTATTTAGCCAAAATAAAATGGATAACAATTACATCTGCAATTATAATAGAATAAATAAGCTACTAAGCCCCTATAAATGTTGTTGCTAAATTAATTTCCTTCATATTTTTTCAAAATTACTATTTGCATTGTACTTGCAAGGATTTTAAGCAGAAGTGCACAGTTATGTATTAGAAGGTTGAAGAGAACCTGGCATTTCAGACTTTCATTTGCTGAATTACAAAATAATGAATTTTCAATAAGATCAGTCTTTTAACACAAAGTGTTAGATAAAAAAAAAATTGTTTCCTAAAAGACATATTCCTGATTTTTTCTACAGTTGATGTGAGGCATGCAGGCAGAGCTGGTTTTAGGAACAAACAATTTGGGCAATTGCATTAGATCTAATGGTGACCTGCTACACCAAGTTATGTAGTCTGCATTTGTTTAATTCACTCATGCCTATTTAGCCTGCAATTTAGTTTATCCGTTGTTTGCCCAGAAGAGTGACAAAGACTTTGCCTTCAGCTAGTCCTAGGGATGCAGCTAAGTCCTTCAAATTGTGGAGTTAGTAGTGGTCTTGGGATTCTCAGCAGAAGACAGCAGACCTCAAATGTTTCTAACATTTCCCTCCATATTCAGAAAAGCAGTTTTATTTTGTGTTTGTTTTTTTCTTCTGTCACTTTGTAATTCCAGACCATCCATTACCTAGTATTAATACTATGAGGAAGATTTGACAAAAATTTCAGATGCTTTATTAAAATGGAAATGCAAATGAGTGAGGAAAACAGAAGGAAAAGGAAAGTCTAACATTAACAGTCCTATCCCTGTCCCGTCCCTCCCCCCCCCAAAGGAGCTTACTTATGATTTACTGATGCTTACACTGTTTTAAACAACTATCAAACATGTAACATGTTGGATCTTAGGAAACTGGAGTGTGATGCAGCAAAGCTTAGCAATGATTTATTGTCTTTCAGCTTCCACATTACTTCCTGCGCTTCTTTTCCCTTCACTGCCTGTCTTAAACATCCATCATATCACAGAATCACAGAATGGATGAGGTTGGAAGAGACCTCTAGAGGTCATCTTGTCCAGCTCCCTGGCTCAAGCAGAGCCATCTATAGCTAGTTGCCCAGCACCATGTCCAGACAGCTTTTGAATATCTGCCAAGGATGGAGACCCCACAACCTCTCTGGGCAACCTGTGTCAGTGCTCAGTCACCCTCACAGGAAAAAAGCATTTCCTGATGTTCAGAGGGAGCCTCCTGTGTTTCAGTTTGTGCCCATTGCCTCTTGTCCTGTCACTGGGCACCACTGAAAAGAGTCTGGCTCCATCTTCTTTGCACCTTTCCTTCAAATATGCACATACATTCATAAGATCCCTCCTGAGCCTTCTCTTCTCCAGGCTAAACAATCCCAGCTCTCTCAGCATTTCCTCAAAGGAGAGGTGCTCCAGTCCCTTCATCATCTTTGTGGCCCTTTGCTGGACTTCCTCTAGTATGTCCACGTCTCTCTTGTACTGAGGAGCCCAGAACTGGACACAGTACTCCAGGTGTGGGCTCACCAGCACCGAATAAAGGGGAAGGAACACCTCCCTCAACCTGCTAGCAATAGTTTGTCTGATGCGGCCCAGGATACCATTAGCCTTTTTTACAGGAAGGGCACATGGTTGGCACATATTCAACTTTGTGTCCACCAGGAGCCCCAGGTCCTTTTCTGGCAAGCTGCTTTCCAGTTGGATAGCCCTCATAATCTATTGGTGCCTGGGGTTGTTCCTCTCAAAGTGCAGGACTTTGAGTACACCCTGGGGTGCACTGCTAGGTACTGGCCTCTGGCTAGACCTCATGCTGCTGAGCACTTTCCTCTGGGCTTGGTCAGTCAGCCAGTGTTCAACCCCCCTTCCTGTCTGCTCATCCAGCCCATACATCAAAAGCTTCTCCATGAGGATCTTACGGGAGACAGTTTCAAAAGACCTTACTGACATCCAGACTACTGTCCCTTCATCTACCAAACCAGTCCTTTTATAACAGGTGGTTAACAAATTAGTTAATCATGCTTGATGAAGCCATGCTGTCTCCTCCTGATGATTTTCTTCTTCTTAATGTGCCTGGAAATACTTTCCAGGATTAGATGCTACACCAGCTTCCTGGGGTTCAAGGTGAGGCTGACCAGTCTGTAGTTCCCTGGGTCCTCCTTCTTGCCCTTCTTGAAGATAGAGGTGACATTTACTCTCGTCCAGTCTGTGGACATTTCTCCCAGTTGCCCTTATTGACCAAAGATTATAAAAAATGGCCTTGCAATGACATATGCCAGCTCCCTCAGCACTCGGGTGCATTCCACCAGGGCCCATGGATTTATGGATGTCCAGTTGGCTCAAGTATTCCTTTATCTGATCCTCTTCTACCAAGGGTATATTTTCCTTCCTCCAGCCTTTCCCCTTGGTTTCCAGGACCTAGGATTCTTGAAGGCTGATCTTTCTAATAAAGACTGAGACAAAGGTGGCATTCAGTACCTCAGCCTTTTTCATGTCCTGTGTAACCAGGTTCTCCATCTCACTGAGCAATGGGCCCACATTTCCTGTAGTCTTCCCTTTGTCACCTAGGTATTTACAGAAGCCCTTCTTGGTGTCCCTGGGCAGATTAAATTCCTTTTGGGCTTTAGTTTTCCTAAATTCATCCCTGGATGCCCAGACAATGTTTCTGTATTCCTCTCAGGTTACCCATCCTTGCTTCCCCCCTCTATGCTTCCTTTTCGTGTTTGAATTTGGCCAGGAGCTCTTTGTTCATCCACCCAGGCCTCCTAACATTTTTGCTTGGCTTCATATTCATTAGAGTGGACTCTCTTTTGCCTAGAGTAGGTGATCCTTGAATATCAACCAGATTTCTTGGGCCCCTCTTCCCTGAGGGGCCTTATCCCATGGGTCTTTTCCAAGCAGATCTTTGAAGAGGTCAAAGTCTGCTCTCCTGAAAGCCAGGGTTGTGAGCTTGCTCTTCACCCTCCTCACTGCCCTCAGGATCCTGGACTCCACCATCTCATGATCACTGCAGCCAAGGCTGCCTTTGATCTTCATATCCCCAATGAACATCTCCTTGTTGGTATGATGTTCAGCAGAGCACCTCTCCTCATTGGCTTCTCTGTCACTTGGAGGAGGAAGTTATCATCAATGTGCTCCAGGATCCTCCTCGATTGCTTATGTCCTGAGGCATTGCTCCTCCAGCAGATGTTGGGATGTTTGAAGTCCCTGATGCAGATCAGGGCCAGTGAGAGTGAGACTGCTCCTATCTGTCTGTAGAGGGCCTGTTCTTATTCTTCCTGGTCAGGTGACTTAGCAGACACTTACTATAATGGCACCTTTGCTTTGCTCTTTAATCCTAATCCATAAACTCTCATTTGGCTCCTCATCCATCCCCAGGCAGAGCTCCATGCACTCAGCTCCATCCACTCCAGCTGCTGCGTCACATAAAGGGCAATCCCCCTCCTTGTCGTCCGACCCTGTCCTTCCTGAAGAGTCTGTATCAGGCTTGTAAGTCTCATCTGATCTTTGCAGCACATACAGCCTAGCCCTACACACCACTCATTTGATCTTCTCTTAGCTTTGGGACCAAACTGTGTATCTCTATTCTGTGTGTTTATACAGTTTGCAGAATGGGATTTTGACAGCTGGTAGAAATTTCTCTACTTGTATCTCAGTTTTCCTTTGAAGACTGTTTCACAACCCATGCACAGGAAGCACAATTTGCTGTTGGATCGTGCTGTGCCATAAAGAGAGCTCTACTGTATCCCACTGATAATGTGACAATAATTTCTAGGCAAATTCCAGATTCATTTTCTTTGCTACTTACATGACAATGTTTTATTTAGAGCTTTGAGAGAAGTGGCCTTGTTTGTTTAATCATTTGCATGCTACAGTGTTTACTCCTTGATCTGTAGCAACAAGAAAAGCTTTGCATCTGCTTATAGTACAATGATGGCCTCATATTCACAGAAGCAGAACTCTTTCTTTCTCAGCTTCTGCTTTTTCTTGCCTAGCTATTCCCCTGTCCCCCTAACACACACACAGTGTGGCTCCATTTGGAATATATTTCATGCCACTTCTTTGAGGGTACAGCAAGTGTATTTAATACTTATGTAGCTGGCATTATTTTCTTTTCTACCTTCTGTAGTAAGAATCTTTCCAAGTAGAGCACAGCAGAGTGTGACAAAACAACAGACCTTAATATGGTAAATGTGAGAAGAGAGCTCACATTCACTTCCAGTGAGACATTTTATTGAGAGGTTTCAATGAACTAACTTCCTTTGCTGTGGGTTTGAATCTTATTACCCTAGGTTACAAATCGGTTTGGAAGATCTCCAATAACTGTCAAGGCAGTGCAGCTCTAACAAAGACTCTGGAATGTATCCTTCTAACTTTATAAATGTCTCAGCGGAGTAACAGTTAAAGAAGCTTGAAATTTTATGAAGCAATATTGCACGGGTTTGCCAGGCTAAAATGTTGGGCTTGTTTTTTTTCCCCTGTTTTGCCCTCTGAACATACAATATAAAATACTGTTTTGAAAAGGTAGAGTTCTAGACATGTTTTGTAGATGCAAATGATTACACAAGCTGTTCAATGACTAAGAATTAAACCCTGCTGTCTCGCAGAGAATCAGTAGTCAGCCTTGGTAAAAGACAGCTAACCCATATCCCTGTCTTAATTCAATCTGGGCTCACAGAGAAGATCTGTGTCTGCTTCAGTTTTCTTTCTGTGAAACAGGCAATATTATCTGAATTCGTGAAGCACTGGTATTAAATAACAGATACACCAGAAAAAAAAAAAACAAAGCAACAAACAAGCCAAAACATAGTATTATTTTTTTCTTTGGAGAAGGATTTTCATATTGAATTATCAATGAAACACACACACCTATATCCTAATAATTAAGAAGTAACCCCCCCAAACAGGTGATTATTCATGCTCTGACTGAGTCTGCAAAGGGGATGTTATATTCTGTATCATACTGAAGAATGGTCCAATTTTAGTTTTGTTTTTTTCCTGAAAAAAAAAAAGACTGACTTACTTTCACAAAACACTGTTTTGTAATAGCCAAAAATTATTAGTAAATTGAGATCAAATCCAATTAATATTTTTGGTAGAATAAGCAAAGAAAATAATTATAATAATAGTAACTATAATTAATAATAATAATTACAACAACAACAGGTGAAGGAATAAGGGAACAACAGTTTTGGATGTATTGAAGAGGGTTTGATTTTGAGGCATAAGGACATACAGGAAACATCTCTGTAGTATGGTACTTGGAGACAGGGGTTTTCAAATGTTCTTTGGAAGAGATTTGAACTTGCTTTTAAACTGCTGGAAGCATGTTCATACAAGCCAATAATCACGTTGAGAGCTCCAAAGTTAGCATCCAACAAGTGCTTCACGAATGAATACAGAATATCAGTACTATTAAGGTGTTCTGATGCAACAGAAATAATGGATACTCAGCAATCAGGAGAAAATGGCAGTTGCAAATGAAAAGAGAAAGAGGAGAAGGAAACACAGAGAGATTCAGAGCTGGAAAATGTGGACAGTGAACAGCACATGCTGAGACTGAACAATGTTATGTTCACAGAGGGCTTGATTCCCCAGCCACTGAAACAAATGTTTTCATTGGAAATATGATCAGATTATGAAGAGAACAGGAAGAAAACTAGTGCTTCTACTCTTCTGACCAAAAAGATAAGTTTTAATTAAGAAGATTAAAAAAAAGTATACATTTATGCACTATATTACATGTGGCCATATTAACTACTTTTTCTCTCACATTTTGAACAACTCAGTTGGTACCTTAGATTTAGGCAGAAGTTTTAGGCTGAATTATGTAGTTTTGATTCTCCCTTGAACCTGAACATCTGTAGCACTATTTGAAAATGTCCTGGGGTTCAGGGTTTGCCATATTTCCTTTCAAAAAAAAGTTTGGGTTTTTTTTTTTGTAAATTTCTGCACTTAAATGATCACATTTATAACCAGTTTTCAGTCTTTGTGGCTTCTGTTGGTAAGACTCTGGTATGAAAGCATTCTGAAATTTCTCTTTTCCTAGTTGTTTAGTATAATTCATTAATAATAATTTCAAGATCACATGTTGCTAAAAATACTGCTGAATTATTATATGATAACTTTATGAATAGCTACAGTTGCCATTGAATAGGACCATATTCTCACAAGGATTTTTACCTGAACTTCATTCCACAGTTAGCTTTATTCCTCTGTCTAGAAAAGTGCAATGCTGTGACAGACTTCTCTCTTTATCATGCAGTACTCTCTAACTCACACAGATGGCTCCCTATTCAGCATCCCATAAGCAAAACATTGTAAAATCAGCCTGATCTAAGGTAATACAGATGGTTATTACATGTAAAGTTTCATACTACATATGTGCAGCCATTCTATTATAATGGGAAACTGTTAATAAATGACTACCAAATTTTCATTTGGTCAAACTACAAAGTTGAATGGGAGAAGCATATCCTAGCTTTAATCCATCTGATTAAATATAGTAGACATATTTCTCATTTTTCAATTATACATATGGTCAGACTCTCAAATTGTCTAGGCTTTTATGTATGTAGAACTATGTAGATAGTCAGGTTTTCTTAACAACTTAGCAATACATCTGATGTATTAGGTAACACATTCACCTTATATACCTTGCAACCTATGAAAATGTAGGTTTTATTGTGTCTACTACTTATACTTTAACATATTTCTCTATGCACTTTCTTATGTATTATTTGACACACATGTCAAGAAGAAGAAAGGCAAACAAATCTAGCTTGTCAGAGATCTGGGTCACCATATTGCTACAGATAAGCAAGCTGTTGCAGCTACCATATCTGTTTACACACTTTTGAAAGTTACTTTCATAATGTCGTAAATTGTGTAGAGCACAGATGTTCACCTCTAATCACTCTTAAGAAGAACAGAAATATAAAATATTTTGTTAGAAAAGTCTACAACAACAGTCTGTATATAAATCAACTCCAGACACTAAATACAAAATTAACTGCAGGGAGAACTCCTACAGCAAGACATGGTAAATTTGGGGTTGAAATATGCTCTTGGTTATGTAGGCGGTAGTTCCACTAACCTTAAAGGGCATTTCCCAGGCATCATTCTGCTTTACGGACTTTAATCAAGAGATTCCTTGACCCCTTTATCATAGGGCTTATTCACATGAAGCACCTGTTATTTATCAATGTCTTTCAGAGCAGACATTATTTTTATAATCTGTTGATAGTTTTTGCTTTTGTCTCAGAAAACACATGTAAAAGTACTTCTTAGGGTTAGAACTTTGGATTAGTCAGTAGCTACTAAAATAGTGGTACAGAAAGAGGCTTACACATCCGGAAAATACAGAGGTAAGGCCATATTTAAAAGAAATCCAAAGGTAAGAAGATACAGGAATAAACAGGTCAAGCACATTAAAAGCCATTTATTACAGAAAAGTTATCTGAAGGCATGTGTTTACAGGATAAATACAAGTTAGAGTAAAAGAATCCTGCTGTCTTTTGAAGCCACTGGCCAAAATGTTTGGGGAGTCTATCATGTTACCTCAAGGTATATTTGTGGAAAAAGTACACTCTAACCAAAAGAACATTTTAATATCTTTGAAAGTGTGTATTTTTTAAAGTATTGTTAATTCATTAACTGATTTATTTTTACATACTCAAAAATAATTCCACATTGAAAGAGAAGGTTTATAATTTGCAGAAATAAATGCTACCCAAGAGATGAGACAAAGAGAGGGTGTTATACATTAAAAATATAATTTGCTGAAAAATGAAAATCATGTTTAATTATGGATTATGGCCAGTGACTCCATTTATATCAATTACATAAATGATCTAAAATAATGATCTAGTGATCCTACTTTTATGCATTTTAACCATTTCTTCAGAGTTCATCAATATGTTATTTGTATAATTGGTAATAAAGAGGATATTATCATAATTCCTGAAAAACTTTTTACAGCAAGGAAACCATTACATCAGTTTCTAAAGTTTTACACATTTTATTTCAAAAAGTCTGAAGGCCTGTCCTGAGCCAAAAAACCCCTCACATTTCAAATCAGGGAACTCTCACAAAGAAACAAATAAACAAGCACCTAGGCAAACCCCCTTTTCTCCTCGCTTCCTGGTCTCCAATTCCCCAGCCACACGTTCTACCCAGTCCCCTTGGTAAGGCAACAGGCAGTGCAGGAGTTAGAGCTCAGTGTGCTGTGGGTTCTACTCTGTCACTCTGGCATAGGTTCCTCCATCAGCCGCCATCCCTTTGTGGTCATACCTCCTCCTCAGCCTCCTCGCTGTCCCCACTTGAGGTGGCTGCTTTTGTTCCTGCCCTGCTCTGGGTAGCTATTTTACTTTTCTTCAATGTTTCTTCTTCTCTGGTGTCCCTCCTGCCCTGGCAGCTCTCTTGTATCTCTGCCTGTGTGTCTCTTCCTGCATAATTGTGCAGATGTCTCTTGAAGAATCAAATCTGAATAAATATTATCTTATTTGGTAAAATAAGTTCATCTTTTTTAAATTATAAATGAGGATGGAACCTCATGAAACATCTGGGCATCTGTCCAAACATACATAACTTTAACTGCATATTGAAATTATCCTAAACCTAGGGAATTCTGCGTCCTAAACCGTTTGAAAGGTTACTGTGGCCAGGTGTCATGAATTGGCACAGGAATAAGGAGAAAAGCATGGACAGTCGCCAAGCATGAATGCTAATGAGGAAAGAGAGTATAAACCAGCCTGGAGGACAAATGTCATGACATTTATGAAAAGAACATCATACCACAATGATGTGCCTAAAATCATGTGTTTTATGAATATGAAAGAAGAACACAAGGTTAAGTAATGTAAATAAGAAAACAGTAAGCTGATCCTAAATAAGTCTTGTTTAAAACAATTAGTGAAGAAACAAGAATTATCTTCATATTTGCCTTATCTATCTATTTGCCTTACATTTTCAGCCATGAGTAGTGACTTCCAAATCTCTGGTTTCGGTGGCCCAAGCTAAGATGCCAGAAAGATGGTCAGATTCAATGAGTAATATCCACTGACTGAGTAGTGAATACTGCTTTGAAATCTGGGTGTCGTGGTTTAACCCCAGGCAGCAACTAAGCACCACGCAGCCGCTCACTCACTCCCCCCCACCCAGTGGGATGGGGGAGAGAATAGGAAGGAAAAAGGTAAAACTCATGGGTTAAGAACAGCTTAATAAAACAGAAAGGGAGAAACTAATAATGATAATAATAGCAATATTAAAATGACAATAATAATAAAAGGATTGGAATATACAAAACAAGTGATGCACAATGCAATTGCTCACCACCCACCAACTGATGCCCAGTTAGATCCCAAGCAGCGATCCTCCCAGGCCAACTCCCCCCAGTTTATATACTGGGCATGATGTCACATGGTATGGAATACCCCATTGGCCAGTTTGGGTCAGCTGCCCTGGCTGTGTCCCCTCCCAACTTCTTGGGCCCCTCCAGCCTGCTCGCTGGCTGGGCATGAGAAGCTGAAAAATCCTTGTCTTAGTCTAAACACTACTCAGCAACAACTGAAAATATCAGTGTGTTATCAACATTCTTCTCATACTGAACCCAAAACACAGCACTATACCAGCTACTAGGAAGAAAATTAACTCTATCCCAGCTGAAATCAGGACACTGGGACTGCTCAAAATGCCTTGACTAACACTTTCTTTCTGTTTTAATTTAACACACCTGCCTTCTTGTAATTAGAATAATCAGAAACTTTACTTCTTACTCCTTTTTTTTTAATTCCAAAATGCTAAATATACTTTCATTTTCCTATTCTGTTTCAGAATGAAAATATGGAAAATTTTAAGTTAATAACAGGTCAAATATTTTACCTCTTGTTATGGCCCACATCATCCCTACTATTGCAATTTGTAGGTTCCTATGCTTTAAATAAAGTAGGTCTCATGGAAAACTAGGAAAACAGAATTACTTTTTAGTTGAAGACTTAAGAAAAAATAAGTACTTAATTCAGAAATGACCAGTACCTTTAAATTGAATAGTTTTATGATTTTTTTTTTTGTCCTCCAAAATTGCTTTTTCAGTCTCCTTTTTTAATTAAATTCTCAGTCACTATTCCAGGAGATTATAGTTCCTGCCAAAAACACATCTTCCGCTATTGTTAAACATCCATAAACAAAGTTCAATTTTTCAAGAAGAGTTAAGTAAAAAGGCTGACCAATTACAATTTTTCTAGATTCAAGTTGCTAAAAACATTGGATGTTCCTGAGGTTTTGCCATATGTGTAATTCTGCTAATACAAGTGATTTGTGGAAAGAGCTTTTTCACCAGTTTTCAATATCTGTTTAGTCAAAACAGCAAGAAAAAGCCAATCATTAATTTAATGGATTGAAATTTTTTCTAGAATGATGGAATTTTGTCTTATGATTTTATTTTGAGAAAGTAGATGAAGACAAACAATTGGGTCCTTGCTCAACATTTCCAGTCACAGACCAGAAAAGTATTTGCTGTGTTGTTAAACTGGTATTTTTCACAACATAACTAGTATTTTTACATGTGCACTTAATTTGAGATTTTTTTTTTTGTCAGATCATCTCTAGAAAACAGTTTTTGCACAGAGTAAAGATATTACATATATAGTCCTACCAAGTCATGAGTACAGGAGAGAGCCTACTAGCAGCAATTGCCTCAAGCAAAGTGCTGTCACAAACTCCAAAGCTTTGATGTGCTCAGAAAGGGTGGAAAGCATAAGGCAAAGAGTGAGGGGTGGGTATGAAAGGGAGCCGCTGAGTCCCACGCTTGTTTCTATGTTAGTCAGCAGAACAGAGAGTGACAGGGTGTTAGGGGAATGCATTCCGTAACCTTTCAAAAGGAGTCACAGCAATTGCTTTCACATATGTTCCTTAGCTCCCCTGAGGATTTACTCATTGCCTTGGATGTGGAGTGATCACTATTCCCTCACAGCATAGGCCCTGCTTGTAAAAGCCAGGCTAGACTTCAGAGGAAAGAGAGCAGGCAAAGAACAATAGTACTTCCTTCTAAAATGCCTTGTACCGGTTTGTTGTTAGGCACTCCAAGACCTTCTCCACAACTGCCAGTCACACGCTTAGAGCTTAAAATAGATGTTACGCAGAATCCCTGATGTACCTGTCTGACGGATGTCATGTTTAAAAAAACTGCTTTGTTTCCTGCTGTCCTTGGAGTTTTCAGACTACAGATACTGCTCCAGCCTGCCTTACACAAGGACAAAAGATTCCCTGCAAGTAATTCAGTCACAGATGGCAGACTGGGTAAGAAGCAACATGCCATACCATGTGATACAGAAAGCTTAGATTAAAATAGCTGGCTTATTTACTCAAAGAAACGGTTCCCACTGACACTAGTAGGATCTGTTTTAATATGGCATTCATGCCCTTCCACTTCTTTTAGTACTATATTTCCTTTAGAGTTACCTGTCAGTAGCCAGTACTGGGGTATCATTCCAGTCTCCTTGAAGCAGAACGGCAGCAGGGTCGCAGAGCACCCTGGGGTCTTTGACAGGAAGAATATGAGACTGTTGCGGGAGTTTTTTTCTTCCTCAGTTTTGGGTCCAATGGGATAAATTTTTATATATTTCCTATAGGTGGAGGAAAAAAAAGACAGTAAATACAGAAAAGAGGAAGGCAAAGCTAAGGAGTGGACAGGGCATATACAGCATTTTCATTGGTATAAATGCTACATGTAGCAACACCTACTTTTTGAAACATCTCTTTGCTATTTTAGCAGCTTTTTGTCTGATCAGCACTTTTCTTATTATTGTCTTTATATATTTATAGAATTGGGAATCAGTGATACTAATGCCTGCTGAATTCAAATGCCCAACACATGGCATTACTGTGATTTTATGAAGGAAATTATCCTCAAAAAGATTAAGTGCTGATTTCTTCAGATATTTCTAGTTCTGTCAGCAAGGTCCAAAGATATTGGGTCTGGTGACAGGCAGTGGTCTGCTGTGGTGGTTGCTTCAGTATCTTCAGTTTTTGGAACTTCTCTATTCCACATCTTGAATGAGTTTGCAGATCTTGACCAATAACTATTCTGATCAATACCAAGTGGTCAATATTGATATTTGATCTGCCAACACTAGTATTTTAAAAATGACAACTTTGCATAAGTTCAGCTACCAGAGAAGTAAAAATCCTAGGTTTTGTCTATCTGTCCCACCACCTTCAAAACTGCAAAATAATTATATGTTCTGAAATATTTCCATGTGGGGGATCAGATTCTCCTCTTCCTTCATGCTTATGTCAAGCCAGAGCAACTTCACTGAACAGCATGGAGCCTCACTTCAGACTTACAAGGTAATTTATGGCTCAATAAGGTAAATGGATTGTTTTCATTAAGAAAAAAAAAAGATAACTGGTGCTTATTAATTAGGAAAAATAAGTAAAAAAATTATGAGAATAAGAAAAATAGATAACTTATGTAAATATTTTAGTTCCCTTAACATTAATTTTGTTTGTGTAGTGTAAACATGCTTCAATATAGTCATATTTAGGAAACTGAGGACCATCAAAAGGAAGCGTGATACTCAACAAAAGGAAGGTCAGGGAGGGAAGCATTAGTGCCACACGTCTCCGATTTCAAAATTTCTGTCTTTTTAAATCAGATGGGGAAACTTTCTCCAGGGATACAGTAAGGATGGCCCATTTGTTTAAAGATATACCTGTACAGGTCATATCATAGAAAACTTTGTGATTTGTTATTATTACACACAGAGAGTGAGGTAATTTGTTATGCAGAAATGGTAAGATCTACTGTGATCTGTTAAATGCAAGATGCAAAGGAAAGGCACATGGCACTGTCACAGAAACTGTCAGACTTCTTGAAAGTCAACATGCATTTTAAGACTGTTTCCCTGTCCCAGAAATAAGGTTTATACCTCTGGAAATTGTCTGTGCCAGACTTTTATTGGTTCAAAATCAGTTCAAAACCAGCAATTCTACCAATACTGTAGTTGATGTGATCAATAAAGCATACAAAGTGTTTTTCTTCTTGGCAGTTGCTACCTTGGGATAATGTTCTGACACTCAGAAAATGCAGTTTTGTCCAGAATCAAATACAGGTGACACCTAATCTTTTAGTACCTACCAAAAGATGTGCTTGACTGTTATAATTTGAAAATGTGTAATTTAATCATGTTCCATGTGCCTCATGTGAATGACATGGCTTCCTCATGGAAGCCACACTGGCTCCCAAGCTGGCTGGATGCATGATCCTTTCATGTTTCAGAATTCTGGTGTTTGATATTTGGGGAATCCTGTCTATTGATATAACACCAACCTTTTCTCAGCTGTCTCTGATTTGAGGCATTGTTAGATGTAAAACAGTGTGACCTTGATTTAGGTTTAGTGAGAAAATTGCTACACTGTGAAAAAAAAAGCTTTGGGAATGTACATAGGCTACAGCAGTACAAGAACAGAACACACGAGCAGAGGTGATATCGCTTGGATGCAGATAGTTTGTGACTCTAAGAGCCTTAAAAAAATATATTGAAGTGAAAAGGTATTAAGCCCTAGGAATAAAGCAGGGAACTGGAAGGCAACAGATCAGTAGCATCAAGTACCAAATCAGTTTCAAAAACCAGAAGGTAGACTGTTTCTTGCCTATTAACTACCTGGCCAGAAAAGACTTGTCAGGCATCTTGGGGGGGGTAGTGAACATATTAATGCTTAGCCTAGCAGCTCACCAGTCATAGATTTCTATTATATGTATATTAGTCTACTTAAATAAAAAAAAGTAGCTGTATAATCTTAAACTGAACATATCCTCCCTGCAGAGTCTCTGTGTATGATAAAAGATGCCAGAACAAATGTGACCTGGAGAGGGAGTATTATAACTTAATAGGTTAAACTTAGGTCTGCTACTGCAAATATTCTGCTGCCTTGGTACCTACAGCCTATCTATAGTTTCCACAGCACATTCATCTATGATTAAATCTATGACATGCTGAGCGTACCTATGAGATAACCTTTACAACCAGCACAAAGAGGACTGTTAGGATAATAAAGGTCTGTTCCATTCTTCACAGTCTGTGTAGGCTGGATGTTTGTGGGAAGAGTTGGTGCTTTAGACGGTGATCAGCTAGCCATGCCTTAAGCAAGAAGCGAGGACATACGTCATATTGAAGAACTTAGGTATGATGGTGCAAAAAAGGAGACTGAAAAAGTACACAGTTTAGGACTTGTTCTTTGTTCTTTTTTAAAAAACAATTGGATTTTAAAATACTGCTACTTACATCTTTTGTTAGACCAGAAAACAAATTTTAAGGGTTTGTTTGTTTTTTTGCCATGAGTCATATGGTGCATAATTTCATAATTTATGTATCCCAGGGAAGGTGTTGTTTAGGAGAACCACAGAATAGCTGACATTGGAAGGCACCTTTGGAGATCATCTAGTCCAACCTCTATTGACCCAAAGCTGGGTTGACTGCAGCAGGTTGCCCAGGGCCATGTCAAGTCAGGTTCTGAATATCATTCAAAAATGGAGATCCCAAAACTTCTCTGGGCAACTTGTTTCAGTGTTTGATGACCCTCACATAGAAAAAGTTCTTAGCTATGTTTAAATGGTATTTTCTGTATTTGCCATCAAACCAGAGTGCTAAGCAATAGTCAGAGAAGTCCAAAGTTCCTGCTAGAAAGAAAAGAGAAAGTTGGAGCCATCCTCATGTCTTTAATGTAGGAGTGGATACATCTCACAAAACCTAATTCCCAAATGCATCATTGTTTTAAACAGAATGTAATATCTAAGAGGATGTTTGACAATTTGCATTTATTACCTCTCTTGTGGAAAGTACTTACAGATGAAGACAAATACTTCCTCTTCTAGTTGATATTTTCTTCTGTATCTCATTACCAGGTTCTTAAGATTTCAGGCACTCTTTACAGTAAAATTTAATAGACAATACAGAAAACCTTCTTAGTTTCTGAAATATTAATTGCAGTTAAACAGCAGAAATCTTTTATTACTAACTCCTAGTAATATAATTAGTAATGATTAGAGAGCATTTGAAAGAATTGTGCTCCACATACCTTTATCTTCCAAAAAAACCCAAGAAGAATGGAGACTATATTAAAATAAGTGTTGTAGTTTTTAGTAAAGTTCAGTTCTATCATAGCTAAATAAAAGGTGTCAGCTCCAGGAATTACTTTCACAATGCTAAGTCAATAAGTTAAATTCCCTTTCATTGAAAGAGTGGTATTAAGGAGCTAAAAATTATATTCACAACCAGCATAAGAAATGAAAAGACTTCTAAGCTTAGTAAATAGGAAATGCTTAAAAAAAAAAAAAAGAGTAAGTTGTATGTTTCTTGTTTGTGATACTGGCTCTCAAGCATTAGTACTTGGTTTATTTTCTTTCAAATCCTATAATAGCCTAACCTGATAGTCTCACCTGTTCTGGAGGACAAAGAGGTGCTTTAATGTTTCCCCAAATCAGTTAATTGCCTTAACTAATAATTCAAGCACTGTCTTTTTTTCTACCTGTACTTTATCGTGTCTTATAAAATTAAGATTTCTGGTTGAAATCTTTGAACCCAAGCTTCGGCAGAAATGAAGAATCATGTCTACCTTAGAATAAGCTCGGGAGTTAGTGCTTAGTTCTGAGGAATGGATAATGTGGAATCACTCAAGATGAAAAAAGGAATTCAATGCAGGAACTTACTATCAGATAAGGAGTGAAGCCACTATATATTGTTATTCAGGAGCTAGCGCCATCCAATCTTCTGTGAGAAAGACTTATAAAGGAAAAATGTTATTGTTTGAGGTAAAGATAGGTTTTGGATTGAATAACTTCTTTTTATGATTTATTCAAAGTGAAATATTAACTAAGAAACAAATAAACCCTCTGAATTAACTTTGTACAACACTTCAATGTACTAAAATGAACCTGTGCTGATGAAAATGCATCTTCCTATAACTTCTCTCACCTTTCAGTGTAACTTTTTTTTCTACATCCCTTAGTGGAATCATTTTGTATTACACCTTCTGTGAGTCACATAAAGTAGCATTTCCACATACTTACTTGATGCATTAGTTACTGCAAACAGTATGCAAGCAATTTTTAGTGGTTCCACAACATCTGTTTTAAATGGACTGTCTACATTGCCCTCAGGGAATTGTATGAAGTAACTTTTCCTTTCCATGTTTAATATTAATGCTACGTATTCTTCAATGTGAAGGTTAAAATGTAAATTTCTCATACAGTAGTTACATCATTTACTTCTTAGTGACCTTGTCCTTTTTTCAGGTATTAGGTCTCTCCTTAAGAGGTAAAGTTTGAAACATCTGTTGTTTAGTACTGTTCGGCACTCAGACTCCAAAAAGTGCCTTTAGATTGCTTGCACTTTTATATAACCATCTCCAGGTCAAAGAAAATATAAATTTCTGTATGAGCCTTGGCCTTCTAAAAATACAGGGCTACTACTGAAGATCAGAGACCTGAAACTTCATCTGGGACTGTGTGGATGTGAAAAAATAATTAAGGAACATGCTGGTCATGCTTCATTTATATCAGTTAGGCAGCATGAGTTACAAAACTTGCCAGTAATTGCCCTGTCCAATTGTCTCCACTCTGAAGTCTACAACTAATGCAGACTTAGAGTTAAATGTCTTGTGAATAGATACTACATGTCAGCTGAATACTTGTTCTTTAAATTGTGGATAGTCCTTTTAAAGGTCTGTCTGCATATGATTTGTTCCATTTTCAAAAGATTGCCAGGAAGACCTGTTTATTATTAAATGCAAGTAATTGCGAAGGAAAAGTGACTCTTCCTCACCCTTAATGTCTGCTGTCTGAGCTAGTTTCATACTTGGTCTTAGAAAATATTTAGGAATAGCTTAAAATATTAAAAAATATGGCCTGAAACTTTCATTATTTGGGTAATTTCCCAGGTATTTATTTATATCAAAACAAATTTGCACTATTTGAGTTTTCTGAAAAAATAAAATAACAAAAAAAGAGAAGGTCTCTTCATTTCTCAGATGCTCTGTTCCTCTTCTGATTGTTAGTTTGTGAAGAAAAGGACCAAACCCCTAATATATCTTAATGTTTTACAAGAACAACAGTAAGATCCTATCTACTCCCATTCTCTGAGAAATTAAGATTATAAAAGATGTCCATCATATTAGTTCTTCTTCAAAAGAAACCATGGGTTGCTTATAAACACAAGTGACCATTTGGACAGGAAAATAAAATGAATGTCCTTTCTAACAAATTCAGGAAGTTGTCCCATATTTTTGGCCATGTATGCAATCTTATTTGAACTCTGAACTGTAGATTTGCCTATCATATGTAAATTTCCAGAGATGTATCATTAAAGACTAAGGGGTTTTTTAAGAACTGAAGAAGTAGGATGCTACTTGGAAAAGAAAGTGTCTGGTCATGACCCTATACATAATTATTAATCAAAGTTCCACCTCACCTTTTTGCAGGGTAGTTATTCTTTAAAAAAATACAGTTCCTAAAGCTTGGGCTAATCAAAGTTTTTAGACAGAAAGCATTTTCATCAATCAAATGTCGTGAGTGGACCTATTATGCATTCAGCTTTCTCTAAAAACTTCACTGGCCACTTGGAATTTGCATGTAGGTTGAATTCAAAGTATCCTGTAACCTTGAATTTTTTGAACATCTGCCAGTCTGGTCAGAGGATCTTTAGAGATTCCAAACATTCCGAAATCCTGGGCATACAAAGGGCAACTCCACCGAGTGTATGGAAAGAGTCTGATGCAGATATACTGTAATGAGCTTGCCGTGAAGATGCCCTTGTATATTTCCAGTAAATAAGATACAAATACTTATTCATTAGGTTTACTGTTTATGTCCAAGCATTCTAAGTAGCGTATGTACAGGAGATGTACAACATCTGGAACACAATGAGTTCGCTATCCTTGATTTATATGCAATATTTTACCTGAGAAATGACAGAAATATATTATCCATGAACAGGCCTTACACAGTAATTCTAGAGGACATGAAGGAGATGTGTGCTATTTTGTTTAAAACATTGAAATGACCCAATCTTTTACTAGTGAAAATTACAAACAACTTCCTCCTCCCACTCAAAACACCCTCCAAAACTATGCAAGTTTAATGCTTTTACAGGTCGAAACTAAATCACAGTTCATAATAAGAAGTAAAAGAACATTCAGAAGAAAATCCATATCCTCTAGATACCACAGGTTGCAAACACAAATATTTTGTTCTTATGAATTCTACCATGGATCTTGCTTACGTTTGCACAGTCGTCTTTCTTCCTAAGCTTGTATATTTCTCTGAACTTTGCAAGTGAATCACTGATGCATTGAGTCCTTTCTCCATCCATTTACTGTTGAAAATCAAGTTACTTTTTTTTTTTCCTAGAGTGAGTATTTTTAACAAAGTAAAGCCATGAAAAATAGTTTTTATCTGTGGAACAAGTACCTTTTTCTGTATTACTTTAATGTGTGTGGCAAAAGCAATAAATAGGATTTTATTCCTTGATTATGGTGGCTCAGGGAAGTAAGTGATCCTTGATTTGCTTGCAATCCAATATGTTTAAGCTGTAAAAGCTTGTAATTAAAAATTTATGCATATAAACTTTTTTAGATTTGCTTTGTGTCTCTGGGAAATTAGCTACAATGCAAACCAGCCTGTTACTTATTTTATCCTATTTATACCCTTGAGTGACTCATAGGTATTTGAGATATCTATGATGAGCACTTTGGGGAAAAAAATCTGAATAAAAGTCTGTGTTCTCTGAAGCAAATCTCTGGCATAGATGGACCATTTCTCAGCAAGTTAATGCTACAGATATACTCTATTAGTTCCCTTACTCCTCTGGGCAAAGTTACACTGAGTGTTGGCATCAATGGGCCTGAAAAACAGGAACATCTGTTTGAATCTTAAGACACTTGTTGATAGAGCTTAGCAACACAACGGTATTTAGTTTCTCAAGAATATCGAAAATTATTTGTAGGAATAGAGGCTAGAAATTACATCTGCAATGCATTTTTTTCTACCCTATTTATACCCTTTTTAGTTGGGTATGAAATCCAAACATTTCTAGTAATTTTTATTTAGATTTTCTGTGTGCATTGTGTGCATAACTACTTTTTATTCTTTTAAATTTTATGCAATTTATATTCTTTTTATCTTTACAACCTTACAGATTTTGTCAGTATTACAATTTCTCCATCATGGTTTAACCCCAGCCAGCAACTAAGCACCACACAGCCGCTTGCTCACTCCTCCCCTGTGGAATGAGGGAGAGAATAGGATGGAAAAAGGTAAAAATTGTGGGTTAAGAATAGTTTAATAACTGAAATAAAATAAAATAATAAAATATAATAATAATAGTAATAATAATAATACTAATAAATGTAATGAAAAGGAAAATAACAAAAAGAGAGAGAAATAAAACCCAAGAAAAACAGACGATGCAAATGAAAAACAACTGCTCACCGCTGACTGATGCCCAGCCTCCTCCCGAGCAGTGGCCCCCTGGACAGCTTTCCTCCTAGTTTATATGCTAAGCATGACGTCATATGGTCTGGAAGATTCCTCTGGCCAGTTGGGGTGACTGTCCCGGCTGTGTCCCCTTCCAGCATCTTGGGCACCCCCAGCCTCCTCGCTGGCAGGGCAGCATGAGACACTGAAAAGTCCTTGACTTAGTGCAAGCCCTGCTCAGCAACTACTAAAACATCAATGTGTTATCAACATTATTCTCACCCTAAATCCAAAACACAGCACTATACCAGCTACTAGGAAGAAAATTGACTCTCTCCCAGATGAAACCAGGACAAAAGTGTACTTCTGCTTCCTCATAATTCAGGTCTTTCTTTTAAATGCTCCTTTACCGTGAAATCTATTATTATTACCCTATTCTTATAAACAGTGTTGTTATTCACTATGTAAAAATGCAAAGACATGAAAATTAAACCTTATTTATTTTTCACATGTAGCTCAATAATTTATATTCACAAGACCTCTGTGTATTAAGCCTTACTTATATCCGGGAAGGAAAAAGGACCCAATTTAAAAGATGGCTAGCTATTTTGTGTCAGAGTGCATCTGAAACCAAATGGAAGGCAGAGGTACCAACAGGTACCACAATATGTCTAGTTTCTGGCTTACATGATTGATGATTACATGATGCTGATGAGAGATTATGAAATAAGTTTTCCATGTTTTTCAGTTAAGTAATAAGGCATGGCTATATGAATATTTTCATAAAAATACCTGATAGAAGCTATGTCATGCATCAGAAAAAAACAATATTGGTCACAAATAAAGAATTGTGTATGGCTGTTTTTCAGCGATTAAACTGAAATCCATTTCACCCTGGTGTTCATTGTCTTTTAAAGGTTTTCTTTGGATGCAGCATATTCAAAGGCATATTTGAGAACCACAATAATGGAATGGTGGAATCTACTTTATTTATTGTTTCCGTTAATAAATAGTCCAAAAAGCCTTTATTCAGTCTTCACAGATAATTAAATAAAGAAAGAAAGAAAGAAATCTTCATTATATCACCATGGAAAATGTAGAAAAAGGTAAGGAAATATGTCTAACAATATTTACCTATTTTACCCACTTTCATTGTTACAAATCAGTGAGGAAATCAAGAATCCCCAAATGAGGGGATTAATCTCAGCTGTTAGTCCTTTAGTACTCACATGCTTAGTTCAAGCTATTTATGTAGCAAGTGAAAATGGAGATTCACAAAGGGAATCCCACAGAGGCTTGTATCTTAAATCACTGTAATGAACGCTCCCCAGAAATGTTTAGCTGACTTTAAAAAGAAGCATATGATTTAAAAAAAAAAAAAGTTTTTGAATAGAAACACTAGAACCAATTCTTTGCTATCTTTTCTTTTGACATTCAGCTCTCACTGACTGACTGCTCAGTGCAATTTTTATTGAGGACTACAGGAAGATTCCTTTAGGAATTGCTTTTACAGAAAAAGATTAAAAGTTTTTGAAGAAAAAAAAAATATTTCCATTCTTCTTTACTTTCCTCTCCTCCCTTTGCCTTCTCAAGCATTGATTGAAACTTTTGTTCCAGTTGAAATCACTCAATATTTCTACTATTTAGGACATGACAATAGTTCACTTTTTATCAATGCTCCTAAAATCTTTGCATATAGGAGAATTGTTTAGATTTTTCTAAATATGCTTAATGGAAAATTAAATTTATCTAGTCAAGATTTTTTTTTTTTCCCTAAATACATGCATGTGTTCCATTCATGGAAATAAAGTAGGCATGCAATGAAAATATAAATAGTGTATTAGAATATTGCCATTGTGTTCTGAAAGAGTTTATCAAAAAAGAAACAGTTTTAGGTAAAACCTTACCCATTTGAATTTGCTCAGTTGCAATTAGTACTCAACTTCTGAAATATTGTATAGAAGACAATTTAAAATTCTGATTTTGAAATCTCTTGAAAGAAAATGCACAGACACATTGCAAAGTGGATGGATACCAAAGGTCAAATTTGCAATTAATATACTGACAGAATGAGTTTAACTAAAAGATAATAAAAAGCTATAATTTATTGCTGATTTTAGCATGCATTGATGAAATTAAGGAAAACTAAGGCATATGTAGTGTTTCTTATTTTAACAGAATATTAATACGCTGAATAATTTAGTATTGCATGCATCACACATTACAACACTGAAAAATTCAGTTCTGCTGGTCTGGTGGTAGATCTGTTGTTCATTCAGTCATAAATATGGGTCTCAGTGTTTTGGTTTTTTTACAATTATTTCAATTTGTTAGTGCTAATGGTTATGGGTGGATGACACTGACAGCAATCAGTTGCTTAGAATAAGGTCTTCTGTTACCTTTATTACAGAGGAGGGTAATAGCCAATTTATCCATGTTATGGAAAGTTTTGTGATTAAATTCTCCCCTACTTTCTTCTAATAAAGATAAAAAACATAAGCTTCTTGACATTGACAGAAAAAAAAAGAAAGCACCATGGACAAAATCCCCTTAAGGTGGAAATTCACCACATCCCAGATTGCTTGATTCAAAAAACCAGGAACCTTATTTTCCTATTAAGATTGTATTATATACATGTACATTTTTTTATCTTATATGAAATTCTTTGAATTTAAAAAATAATTTAATCTCTTTGTCTATGCACTTTATGCGTGCTGAATGCTATCTGAAAGAAGCTGAACGCTGTATCATTGGACAGTCATTTGACATTAAGATCAAGTCAGCTTGAAAAAAGTGTATGCCTTAGTGTCCTGGATAAGATCTTTTCCACTTTGGAACCCTGACTAGAGTGCACTGCACTCTAGATGGAAAAGAAAGTGAAAGAAGATGAAAAGTTACAAGGAAACAAGGAGATACACTGTACATTTCCTGCAAGTATGGATTCAGAAATCTCCTTTATTCCGATTAACTGAGAAAATTAATAAAGTGGGATTTGGTTTTTGTCTTTTCTTCCCCCCCCCAGGTCAGTTAATCATACTAAGAGGAAGGTAGTCAGGGCAAATTATCCAGGAGTGTGTAAAGGAGTCATAATATTATAGGGCTCTGATGAGAATGTAAAGTAGAATGATCTGGGGTTCCCCAAATATTTTTTTGACTATAACTTTTCAATTTATCAAAACCAAATTTAAAATAAATGTAAATAATCAGAAGAAATATTCACACCTATGCCTGCTAACTGTAGGTATGTATCCAGCTGGGTAAAGATGGACAAAAAATGAAAGAAAGGCATTTTGAAAAGAAATATGTCTCCTTCTCTACGCTCTCTCTTTCTCCAAATAGTTTACGACATCAGATTTTCATGTTTATGACAACCTGCAAATTGTTGAACAACTGTTAATTTTATTTCACAAAAAATGTACAGCAATTTTGTGGTTTCAGTGGCACAATGGTCATATGCTTTGGCTATGTGAAAGATCTCTACTTGTTTTAGACCCAATTGGATGAATATTCTTTTAAATGTCTGTAAACAGGCACATGAAATGCTGTGTCAGCTACATCCCTCGTGTCCCAAGAGATATGGAATATACTTCTCACAAACTTTACTGCACTGACAAAGAAAGAGAGTAATCTTCAAAATAAGACACACAACACTATTTGAAAGTAAAAATTCACCATGAATAATGGTAGAATTCTGTTGAGTTTTGTACATATCAGGCATATTGTTTTTCCCTCAAACTAGAATACTGTTAAAAAGATTTTGCTTGTCTCTTAATGAAGGCAAAACTAATATTGAAAATATTATTAAATAGAATCATATACTTTGTCAATAATATACAGCCCTCTTCCACACATGAATAGTTGGTAATATATGTTGATAACCTTGTGAATGGGCACAAATTCATTTTGAATAAATGTGCATACACTGTTAAGAGGGAAAGTGTTTTTGTGGTTAGATTCCGACCTAAATGCAACTGCTTGGTTTTGAATTGAGCACAAAATAAAAAGTTATTATCATATGTATTTTGTTCTTGGATTACGTTCCTGAAGTCTTGTGGTCTGAAATGTTGGGGGGTTTTTCATTGTTTGTTTATTTTCTGTATTAATATTTTTCTGATGCTTTCTTCATCCTGTTACTTGTAAACTAAAATAATGAAATTAATTGAACTTCTGAAAAATCAAGAAAGCTTTTGTTACAAAAATATTTTTTCTTCGCACCTTTTATTAAAAAACATATAGTTGTTTAGCTGATAAATACAACAACTCTGATGCATGCTCAGTTCCTTCTTGTCCTGGACAGACATGAAATTCTGCCACTAGTACAATGAGCTTCTGCTCACCAGAATGACAGTTCTGTGCAACTCTGCTGATGTCCCTCTTTATCGTTAGCTAGATTTTGAGACAGCAGTGTGACCTGAAGAAAGGTGTCAAGGACTTGCTCTTTAAATTTCCGACATGAATAATGATAAAGGTTGCTTCTCCATCCTGGCCATTAATTCCTATATGAAGGTTTATACTGCAGACAACTGCTCGGAGAGTCCAAGGTTGCACTATTCTTTCTGTTAATTCAACAGTTACTTTTAAAAGCTTTGTGGGAGATCTGGAGAAAGATTTGTTAATTTGTGATTGGAGCTGCAGCACAAAGATAAATGCAAGTTTTTTAAAATGATTACTAGTTAGCTGCCTCAGAGGTGAATAAACCAGCTAATTAGGTTACTTGTTTCAGTTCAATAATACAGCAAAGAAACTTAAACTTTATCCTAAGGAAGACAGTTTGTGTATACATAAGCTTGAAAACAAATTCTTGTTAAGACAGTTTTCTTCAAAATAGCAGCAACCTTCTACTACATTTATGGTGAATGGTATTTTATCAGTTATCCTTTGGAAAATATCAAACAGTAATGTAGCTCCTTTTTTCCCCTTTCTTATTTAAATACAAATAGTATGTCAATGGCAGCAAAAGGATTTCGATTAATTTTTCAAAGACTCTTTGAAAATAATTAGAATTGTGTTTCTCATATTGAATTCTAATCCTTCATGCAAGAAATTAAATGAAACATTAGATGTACCTTTTCAAATTTTTTGTTCTGTTTTGCTCTATATGTTGAGCACTGAACGAGCATTCAGAATATATAGTCAAAACTTATTTTGTTGGGCATGAGAGAAGAAACATCAACCACATACACATACATGATTCTGAATGTTTTGCTCATTTTTTTTGTGTTTATGCAATCACAAAGAAACATGGGCAAAACACATTTGGAATCATGACTGTGGAAAATACTACAAGTTAGATGAGTCTCCATAATACAATCCTCTTTTGCCTATGTTCTCCCATGTTCTTCAGTGTGAAGACAGTAGGAGGATAAATGCATAGAATGATGTATTTTTACCATCCCTCACACCAAGGAAAACTACATTATTCAGTCATGTTCTAAAATAGCAAAGTAAGTCGAACAGATGAAGAAGTCTACTATTTTTCAGGTGACTGAGACTCTCTTTGCAATCTGTTCAAAACATCCAATAATCAATCAGCTAGATTTATCTGTAAAGCTTCCTTTACACTGTTACTGGTCAGGCTGAGCTAAGTCTTGTTCCATAATCAGCAATTCTGCATTGCTGGACCACTGATGTTTCACACCAGGCTCAACTCTTGATAAGGGTTTCCTTGATATAGCTGTCCTTACTTTGTGGAACAGAAAATTTAGTTTCTAAAACAGGATTTCTGTTGAGCATAAAGTGTATTTCCAAAGCAGAAACTAACAACTCATGTACATTAGACTTGGAGACTGTTCAGGGCTGGCTTTTCTGTTCTTCTGCAGGGGAGATGAGACTCCAACCTTCCAATACTTTAATTGGGCTGGTTTAGAATGTAAGTGTTTCTACTTTTTGTTTGTTTGTTTGTTTGTTTGTTTCACCTTCCAATGCCACATAAAGACTAAATGGATACAGACAAGAGAGAACCTTAATTAGAGGACAACAAAATTCCTGGATGCTCAGCAACAAAGGTAAAGAAAACTACTTGGAATATACAACTTGGTCTGTTCTCTCTCTGTCTGAAGAAAATACACTGCAATATATACTGCAATATCTCCATCTACAGAGACTGAGATCAGTGTGTTGCTTAGGGACTGAGACACACATTTTTTCTACATATGATACAATTTGAGAGACCTAATCTTCATGTTCTATTACAAATATTTAGTCTTCAAAAGAACAAAATTAGTGTGAGAAAAACTGCCCATAGTAGCTTCTACATGAAATTGTCAATTACATGTTAGACAAGATTTAAGAGGGGGAGTTCACCCCTCAGTCCTTTACATTCTAATTTATGAGTGTAATGCACCAAACAACAGAACAGGACATATGCATGATTACATATATACAAAAAATGTACCAACTTGGTAAATCTTCTCATTTGCATTTTTAGAGGTAGAAGACCTGCTGTTCATCAAGATAGTAAGGAAAAATAAAATAATGGAGCTACATCATGTCAGTGATAAGCTCTACAGTAATTCTCTGAACATAAATCAGTACTAAGGCAAAATAATAAAAAAGTGGCCTGGTGTGCAGTTACTGGATATGTATGCCACTGTATCAATATATTTGTTTCCTTATTTCTGTCAACATTTTTAGCCTTTAAATCTCAAAACATATTTTAGAATAATCACAGTACTGTTTTGTGTTAAATTCGACACTCACAGGATGGATTAAATTTGAGTTTGCCGGTCCATTAAGACTTTTCAATGGCTTAAGTATGGAGATGGCCATTGGGTATGTCCTGGTTTCAGGTGGGATAGAGTTAACTGTCTTCCTAGTAGCTGGTACAGTGCTGTGTTTTGAGTTCAGTATGTGAAGAATGTTGATAACACTGATGTTTCCAGTTGTTGCTCAGTAGTGTTTAGACTGTAGTCAAGGATTTTTCAGCTTCTCATGCCCAGCCAGGGCACCTGACCCAAAGTGGCCAACAGTGTGTTCCATACTATGTGACGTCCCATCTAGTTTAGTAACTGGGAAGTGGGGGGCAGGGATTCGCCGCTCGGTGACTGGCTGGGTGTCGGTCGGCGGGTGGTGAGCAATTGCCCTGCGCATCATTTGTACATTTCAATCCTTTTATTACTACTGTTGTCATTTTATTAGTGTTATCATTATCATTATTAGTTTCTTCTTTTCTGTTCTATTAAACCGTTCTTATCTCAACCCACGAGTTTTACTTCTTTTCCTGATTTTCTCCCCCATCCCACTGGATGGGGGGGAGTGAGTGAGCGGCTGCGTGGTGCTTAGTTGCTGGCTGGGGTTAAACCACGACAGGGTAGTATAAGCAACAGATAAATACTGAGATATTTAGCCCAGCCTGAAGTGGTGACAGAACAAATTCACTGTCAAAGCCTCCATTCTTCAAGTCCCTGCACTGCAGTAGAAAAGTAGGGATTTGTGGATCTCCCTCTTAGGTATATATACATATGAACACTAATGTGTAAACACATTCAAAAATACATCTTAAGTGTGCAATTTTTGTCCCTAAAATCCTATGCATGAACTGAGCCGTGGATTTCTGTGCCTGTTTTGGTTGTTCTGGGCCTGAAGGGAGTAGCCCAGATTATCACACATCATTCATCTCAGTGCAAAATATAAATTAATATCTTAAATCCCATACTGGAATTTTAAAAATTTTCATATGGAACATTGGCCATATAATGTATAATCAGTGCCAAATAACTCCATCATACTCAAAGTTAATTGTCGGCTACGATGTACACACTAGCAAGTGTCAGTCTGCATCAGGTGCCTCACTGCTATGGGAAAGTACATTTCTGAAGTCAAGATAAAAGGTGATTCATAGCAAAATGTTTTACATTTTTCCTTCTTAATAACACTTTAAGAAAGCTTATGGTGTGCAAGTTCAATATTATCCGCAGTACCAAAAGCAAGATCTTTGAAAGCACTTGTATTTAAGATAGAGATAACATCTAGTGTCAGCTCAGTTTCGTTGTTGGTTTGCTTTCTCAGTTTTAAAAGCAATTCAGTGAGAATATTCAGTATTCTACAGCATATACTTTCCCTACCTCAGTTTAATTGTATTACAATGAGTGCAAGATCTCAACTGTGGAATAGGGAGCTGTGAATATTGAGTTTCATTATGCTAGAAATCTTAATTTAAGCTCAGTTTCATTGTTGGTTTACCTTATCAAAATGCTCTCCAGCAAGCTGAGCTGATGAGATAATGCAGAATGGAATATTTGTTATCACCCGCCAAGTACATAAACACAGAACAAAAGTAAATAACTGTCATCCCAAAATTAACATAGTCTTCCCTAAAGAACTGCTGTTCATAAACATCTAATTAATTCAATAACGGTATGACTAGGTATATTCAATAGAGGAGACTGCTTGGTTATTTTGTCCTCTTATGGAGAAAGATGTAAAGGGGAAGTAATTGCAGTCGTAGCACTTCTGAAAATTCCTAAAATTCCCATTTTGCAATTACTAGAATTTTAGCTTTCATATCACTTATATCTTTTTTTTATTTATAAAACCTAACCCTATTAATATAATTTCTACTTATTGTGTGCTTTATTAGCATCTCAGTATGTTACATATTATATTACCTTAACATAATGAATAAGACAACTGTGAAACTGATAATGGGATGGTCATTCATTTAAATCAGCACATAATTTTGCAGAACAATTTAGAGAACATCTTTGTTTTGGTTTGGTTTTGTTTGGTTTAGTTTCATTTCATTTCGTTTCATTTTCCTTGACCTGCCCAAAGAGTCATTCAGGTGATCACTTACTTAGCTGGGGCAGTGTTACTCCTTCAAAGTCAGCACCATTTTGGCATTGACTTATGTGTGAGTATGACCAATTCTTAGAGTACTGATAGAGCAAGGATTGCTTATTATATAATTATGCTTTTTATACAGTAAGAATGAAAATAAATATTTACATTTCCACCTCTAGAATTGGAAAAAATAATATTAAAAATATTTAATAAATTTTCCTCTGAACCAGCTGAAGATGCATTGTCAAGCTTTTATACCTACAGAGAGTTAAATATGCACATGTAGAATGGACTTTGTACGAATTAGGAAAGATAGGCTGAAACCTCAGTAATGTTTTCATTATGTCATTCGCATGGATGATTTTTAAATTACTGTAGAGGAAGAACTTCTAAGTATGGGGAAACATCTTAAATTGTACACGATCAATTTCATAACGCCAAGCTAAAATTCCTATTAAAATAAATATGTGGCCTCTCGTTTTAACAAACAAAGGAAACAAAACCAGGTGTGGGTGCTGGTTTTGGAAATAAAGACACTAAGAAGAAAACATTAAGCTTAAGTCTGGACATCTCAGGAACATGCCAGAGAGCTCAACTTTTTGTTTAAGTTCTCTCACAGGTGAAGAACATTTAGAATACCAGGTGTACAACTAGCAAATTGCTTTAAATGTTAATACATATGCTAGACACTTACCTTATAATTATTTTTTTATTTATTTCTGCTGAACTTGCTTTTTCTGTGGCCACATCTATTTTACAACCGTTAAATCATTTTGGGGGGATTCATAAGTATGTGTTGTGCATTGACATCTTGTTTTATAAGCTCTACAAAAAATAGATAGATAAATGTCAATGTTGTATGGCAAATCTTACTAACTCTCTTATCTCTTTTTATCTGTCTATGAAACCAGTCACTGCTGGCAAGATCAGAAACTCCACACAGAACTGCAGACCTCTGATGACCTTACTGTGTTTTCACATCTTGCCAGATGTCAGCTGAGCCACAAAACTGTTCACATATATACACTTACACAGAAGACTAGCATTTGTCATGTTCTGAGAGTAGTGTAATGCTACTGTTGTCCAGTACATTCAAAGTAATCTAGAAGTATTTGCTCATGTGTTTAAGTCATTAATCAAAACAGCAGAGAAAAAACATCCCTCAGTGACACCAATTCTAACGTCTTCAACTTGTTTTCAAAAGAAAACCTTTAAATATCTTTAAATGTTCATTTATAAGTATTTAAGAATTAATTGTACTTTCACAGATATTCAGTGGAGACCTGTGATTGCAACTGAGAACTACATAGGTCTACTACTACAAAAAAAAAAAACACCAAAAAAAAACCACCAAACCCAAAACCCACTATATTCCTATTCTTTAGACTTAAATCAGTTCTCAGTGTTTTAGTTAATAAGCCATATCTTGTGCCCATTCCTTCTCTGATGTGTATTTATGTGAAGAGTATAGTCCAACTAGGGTGACCTAGGAAGGCTGGAAAAGAAAAAAAGAACCTTATTGTCTCTGAAACATCAGGAAGTATGTAAGCAGGTATTCTGAAAGGCTGGTTTGAATTTAGGGCGTCTGTCTCCATTAGTAGTGGAGACAGACAAAGGACAGAGGCCTTAGTTGGCTGAATTTGGCCTTTGCAATTCTTTAAATAGCTGTTCAGACAATGCTGAACAAACTGTCACACTCTGCAAATATAAGCCTTTTGGAGCCTGTGGTGGGTGGACCCTGGCTGGGCGCCAGTGCCCACCAAAGCCTCCGTATCACTGCCCTCCTCAGCTGGACAGGGGACAGAAAATACAACAAAAGGCTCATGGGTCAAGATAAGGACAGGGAAAGATCACTCAGCCAATTACTGTCATGGGCAAAACAGACTCGACTTGGGGAAAATTAATTTAATCTATTACCAATCAAATTAGAGTAGGGTAATGAGAAATAAAACCAAATCTTAAGCCAAATTCCCCCACCCCTCCCTTCTTACTGGGCTTAACTCCACTCCCAGTTTTCTCTACCTCCTCCCCCCCAACAGCGCAGGGGGATGGGCAATGGGGGTTACGGTCAGTTCATCACACCTTGTCTCTGCCGCTTCATCCTCCCCAGGGGCAGGACTCCTCACTCTTCCCCTGCTCCACCGTGGGGTCCCTCCCACAGGAGACAGTCCTCCACAAGCTGCTCCAACGTGAGTCCTTCCCACAGGCTGCAGTCCTTCAGGCACAGCCTGCTCCAGTGTGGGTCCCCCGTGGGGTCACAAGTCCTGCCAGAAAACCTGCTCCAGCGTGGGCTCCTCTCTCCACGGGGCCACAGATTCTGCCAGGAGCCTGCTCCAGCGTGGAATTCCCACAGGGTCACAGCCTCCTTTGGGCATCCATCTGCTCCCCCATGGACCTCCCTGGGCTGCAGGGACACAGCCTGCCTCCCCATGGTCTTCCCCACGGGCTGCAGGGGAATCTCTGCTCTGGCGCCTGGAGCACCTCCTGCCCTCCTGCTGCACTGACCTGGGGGTCTGCAGGGCTGTTCCTCTCACATGTCCTCACACCTCTGTCCTGGCTGCTGTTGTGCAGGGTTTTTTTTTTTTCCCCTTTTTAAATCCATTATCCCAGAGGCACTACAGCTGTCGCTGATGGGCTCAGTCTTGGCCAGCAGTGGGTCCGTCTTAGAGCCGGCTGGCATTGGCTCTGTCAGACATGGGGGAAGCTTCCAGCAGCTTCTCACAGAAGCCACCCCTGTAGCCCTTCTGCTACCAAAACCTTGCCACACAAACCCAATACATTTGCTCATGAACAGAACTGATTAAGAAGTATCTGATGGCACTTTCTTTTCTTTTTCTGAACAGAAAATATATGTCCAAAGAATAAATGTTTTGTACTTAGATAAAACTGAGAGCTTGTTAAGAAATTTTTTGGTTTCCTGCTGTATTAATCCAAAATTTATTTCAAATAGGACATTGGCTGGTCACAATAAATCCAGATTTTTAATTTTGTGTCAGTTTAATACCAATACCAATACTACATCAGCTGGAAGACATACATAGGTATTTATTGTACCTATTCTCCTAAATAGTCTCACTGGTCAGGTTACAACTCCATTATAAATTTCTCATATGTATCTTTCAAGTCAGGTAGCCATGACACATAATATGAAATCCAACTTAAAAAATAGGAAATGGTGGCAAGAAAACAATTACCATGAGATTCACAGCTGTTTAGAGAGAAGAAGGTTAATGCCTGAACATATTTTCAAAATGATGTTATTGTCAATCCCTCCTGAAAAAAATAATGAAATGAAATGAAATGGTGATATTTTGGCTTTTCATCCAATGAAAACAAATATTGAATTGTAGTGTGTTGTACTTGTTATCAAATTTCTGAATTTATTCATCTGGAAAGGGTGATCTGCCCAGTGTTGTACTTGGTTTGAGAATTAATGTATAATAATTGCAATTTATTTTTATGTTTATATGAATCATGTAAAATTTGTTTCTCTAAGTATCTGGTATCCAGTGATTAAGATAATTAGATAATTTAGTGAAATTGGTTGCTCTGATGAGATATTATGAATAGCATCCTTCCTTTACCAAAAAAAGAATTAGTAAAGCAATTTATTTTAACAAGGTGGAAGAATCAAGAAACAAAATAAGGTCTTCATGGTGAGTAGTAAACTGCAGCTGCTGCTATATTGCATATACTCTTGCTTTGCATTATCTTCCTCTTTACACTAAATGAAATAAAATTTTCAATTAAAATTTTAATTTTCAATTAAAAATATAAAACTAAAATTAATATAATAGGACAAGCTTACTGTAAATTATTTCTTCTTTCACTGTTTGTGAGCAGTGCAGTACTTTAGTGTCAAATTCTCCTAATGAGTGATAGTGGGGCTGATACCGAAAAGCTGGTTGAAGAAACTCTCTAAGACTTGTTTTGGAGTTTTAGAAAGCAGGCATTCTTTATTGCAGCACTGGATGCATGGGGGATAATTCCACCTAGCATGCATACCACAGCTTTAGCATAAACAGATTATATAGAATAACTATCACATATTAATCAGATTAGTATACATATACATAAAAATTGTAACTGATTATCATAGTACTGCCTACATGGGATCGTGAAGAATTCATTTAAGTCGAAGGGCTGCTTTTACAACCACCCACCCATTTGAGATTCTGTTGGCTGTCCTTGAAGTCTTTGTTCTTGTCCTTGTTCTTTGATCTTGAAGCTTAATGCAGTTTCAATCACACGTGGTCATTTTCAGCATTGTTCTCTTCTAGCGTACAGGAACATCTAGTCATAAGAGCAAAGAACTGTAAAACTTATGAGTACCTACCTCTACTAGTTAATTGCTTGGCTATGCTTTTGTCTATTGTTTCAATCATAGTGTTAGTGTAAGATTTCTAATAATTATTTACCAAATCTCACTTTTACAGTCATCTAGCAGCAAACCAGTTCCCACGGCTGGTACAAAATATTAAAACCATCAAAATATTTAGACATACCATACAGAATGTATGGAAATATGCTATCAGGGACAGGAGAAGGAAAGGACAACTAGAATGGCGGGACATTACTGTTGATGGGAGGAGAAGAGGGAGGGCACTAAAATATTCTAGAACTTTTACATTGATCTGATTTGGGTTTTATCTGCAAACCTGGACAAATTTAAATAAGGCTGCTCTTTTTGTGCTTTTCTTGATTCACTTGGTGTGTTTAATTCCCATTCTTTCTCACGATGCTGAACTTGTACTCTGACTGCAGATTGTCATTGAAATATGGAAAGTACAAGGTACTAAAGTGATTCAACTCCTTAGGCAGGTTTCCTTATTCAAAAGCACAAAGGCATTGTGAACCTATAAAGAGTTTTAACTGGAATATAGATAAAACACCAATTATAGGTAGGCCTAAATGCATATTTATGTATAAAAATGGCCTTTTAAAATTACCATTACTTCCTAAAGCATGCTTAGATGATTGCCATTATCTGTTTACTAATTTTGTCAATGAGGTGACACACACAGGCTCACTGTGGGGAATCTTTAAAATATCCTTCAAGTATTCTATGAGTCAGAGACTCTTATTTTCTGCTTCGTGGTGTGTGGTAAGAACTACAATAACAATAATCTGGAGGTAATTACTGTCTCTAAATTACTTCAGTTGAGCTTTCTCTGCAACTTTGCACACTAATTTCTCAAAAGGCAGTGCACAGAATCTGTTTCAGAGGGCAAAAAGCAACTTCTGAGAAATTAAAAGTTTTGTTTGTTTGTTTGTTTCAAATGAAATCAATAGGTTAGACTTGTGAACAAGTTAAGTATTTTCTGTGTAAAAAATATATATCCAGTTATTTTGTGTGTACAAAAAAGGAGAATTCTGTATAAATCCTGTGATGTTCCATTTGCTTGGGTAATGACCCTGTTTTATCTCTTCACAGCTGTGACAAATGCATCTGCAAATCTCTAAGTGAGTGCTAACAAACCTGTTTACAAATCTGTTTGAGTTTTCGTATAAGTAGTGACATATAAACAACTAGAAGGAAATATCTCTCTGGTAGAGCAAGAGTATATAGAACATACACAAATTAGAGATGTGTCTAAGTAGTGATAGGAAGCTGATATTTCCATAAACAGCAGATATCAGTTATGAGTCTATTCCTTTTACGGCAAAGCAAGGAGCTTTTAAAAAATAGTGAAGAAATCATTTGTACTTCTCAACTCATAAAATGTGGTAAAATACAGGTCAATAATTTGCTAGAGCTAAAGGATAGAATTTAAGCAGATCATCAGTACTGAATTTAAGAAAATCTGAAAACTAGGTAGACTCAGCACTGACTCACACACTTGTGGTCCTCTAAAGTCATTGTGTGAAATGAATCTGTGTAGATTAGATTTTAGCGTCTTTAGATTACATTGACAAATGTGTATATTTCTTTCTGAATGTATCATTTTGTCCATTTATTACATGGATAAGAGATTCATTTTTAGCACTTTAGAGACTGAACAGCTAAGTTTTGGGTACTTCTATACCTAAATTTCAGTTCTGATCAGATGAGAGCTTGAAAAGTTAATCTCCCAGATGATCAGTTGTTATCTGTGATTTACCAATAAACCCCTACTATGGAAGAAGGCTCAGTGGAGATGGGCAAGGGCTATTTGCCCATGAAGCTCAGGGAATAATGCAGTGTGTGAATGATCATAGCTGTTGCAAAGAAAGCTGACTTTATCTCAATACAAAGGGGACCAAAGAGGGTGGTCTTTGTTTTAGATAAACAGCTATGTCAGTTGGGTGGATCAATTGACTGTATCACAGTTAAGTGGATCTGCTGGTGGTGTAAATTTTTTTCCCTTAGTTCAATAAGAGTGTGAATGTCTCCCTGAGTTAGCCAGACCAACATGGGGGAAGTGTATATTCATGGCTGAGTCCAACACAGAGTATAAAAACTAAACAACAAACAAAGATATTTCAGAGAGCAATGACCTTGAGCCTATTTCAATGAACATTTTCCTTCCCGGTGACTGGGGATGCCCAGCATCATGACAGTAAGCATCTTACAGATACTGGTAATGGGAATCACATAGGTGTTGTGACTGACCTGTGAATTGCAATTGCTATATTTTCTAAGTGTAACTTACATTTGTATTGTGTTGTCAGTATATTTTGTGTAACTCTCCCAAATAAAAAAATCCCACATAACATCCAATATCCTCAAATAAGTAAATTGGATATTAAACATTACACCCTTCACACGTGGAATTCTAGAAGAACCTGGTCAGAGAGTATTAGACTGTGACATTATCATTATCTTTCCACTTTGAGAATAACAGTGTAATTATTTTTAGAAGAAACATGGCTGAAAAGTTCTTGAAAGTGTACCTAATACACTTAAATTGCTAATAGGTGTTTAGTTGATAGGAGCAGACTACAGCTAGTCTAAAGTGAAACAAATTACTCTTTTTTTCCTGAAGTCTTGTCTTCTCATCACTCTCAACCAAGAGATTGAAATAGTTTTCAGGAGAACTTATTCTTTCTGTAAATATAAAATTACTAAGGCCAGAAGAGATTATTACTGTTATCAAGTCAGATATACATAACAGGCCAAAAAATGTTCAAATTAGAACTATAAGTAACATTTCTGTGCTAAAAAAGAATTCAAATTAAGAAAATGTTATGTTTATTCTCAGCACATTTTTCTTCTTTTAGAAATTATATTTTCAGGCATATTGACTTATTCATCTGGTTGTTCTTAAGTACTTTTTGATTATAATATATAACATTTTATATCACAG